>NC_137456.1:117610949-117883449 GCF_964235325.1 Thermobia domestica | reverse complement strand
ATATGTAACATACGTATAAGTATGTAATATATGGAAGACTGTTAAATGTCAGATATCCTGCAGCAGTGTGATGTAACATCTAAGTGGGAAAAAGGCAATACATATGACAATACGTATGTAGCATATGGATAATATATGTTCTGTACACTGAAAAAAATCCATTATCCGGACAGGGTATATTGTACAAATATACATAATCCAAATGTTTACTACGGAAATTGTACAGAGCATATATTTTCCATATGCTACATATGTATTGCCATAGTATTGCCTTTTTCCCGCTTAGATGTTACATCACACTGCTGCAGGATGTCTGATATTTAACAGTCTTCCATATATTACATACTTATACGTATGTTACATATGTCAGCTATATGTTATATACGGCAATCTGTATATGAGATCGTTATCGCCTGTGTACAGCCATACGGAAAGTACGTATAGATGGAATACTTATACGGATAGTATTATAAAACATGGGTTTTCAGTTATACGTTGGCTAGTCGCACCTTAAGTCCAATTTTCGTACTACAGGATTTACGATTGTAACTCACGTTTTTACGTACGCCATATGTTTTTTTTTCTGTGTAGGCAAAAAGACAATATTTAAAAAATGGAGAATATCATGCTTTGGAGCTAACGGAGAACAAAGCCGTGCTATAAGACTTCATGCATAATATAGTTTCGAAGTTTAATAAAAGAAAACAATAAATAAAATTGTTAATGAAATTGGTAAAATAACATGTATAATAAAAAGTAAAGATCATGAACGAGATTTAGAAATAAGCAGGTGAACGAAACAAGAAATATGTTATACTCATATCACGTCTGTTCATTATAGTTTATAGCACAAAATGTTCCTTCACTGACCATTTCCTTGCCTCGAATAACACAGGAGATGGAAGAGTTCCTCTCCCTTAAGTGATCAGTTGCAGAGAAAACAGCAATTTTCACGGAGTTAGGTCATTCGTTTCGAATGAAATAGTTCTTTCTTTCTTTCTTTCTTCCTTTTAGTCTCAATTTGCTTCAAGCTGTCCGTTCAATGCTTGCTCAGAAGATAAATGTGTTATCTGAAGCTCACGGTGGTAAAATACCTTCAAACGCGGTGTGCGAATTACATGCTGCTTCAGTTGCCTAGGCAATAATTCTTTCCAAGTATAGCTTTCAAAATAATTTTAAAATCGTACATATATTATTATTTTATACTTTCAGTAACTCAAATTTCAATGCATTTATTGTGCAAAGAATAATTCAATATTAGTTCTCTTACTCTCTTGCTTTGCAAAGAAACTTCTTGCGGTATGTTGATACAAATTATCCACTATTAGTAAGCCTTTAGGTTACAAATTATCCACTTCGGATTCAATTTCCGTTTTCTTGGAATGGAAGAGTGAACTGTGAGAGTGTGTTTACTTGTTACAATTTAATCAGTATAAATGATTTGGAACCAACACTTGGAACTAGACAAAGAAACTTCTCATTTAATTCAAACGCCTCCTCACTCATGGATATAAGACTGGATACTTACAAAGTTCCACACGAGAAAACAAGATTTTATTTTAAATGAATTCAAAGTAAGGTTGCATCATATACATATCACTGGCAAAATTAAAAGTGCTGAATGCTGATACACGATGCTCTAATAGCCTTATGTATGTTCATAAATATTTCCTACAGACATAAAACTTTAATTTCGATATACAAAATTTGCTATACGTGTCGAATACCATCTTAATCTTCGACTTCGTCGTTATTATGAAAGTACAGGTTGCTCATTTTCATACATCAAGTGACTTCTGGTTTTCATTCATCTACCTAAATAATACAAATTTATCTGTCATTTAACAAACTCTATTGCCTTTGGAACCCCGAGGTTCAATGTCGCGTTCACAAAAGTTCTCCATTGACTTCTGTCCGTAGTCAACTGGATCCAATTTCTACTTTGTATTCCTATTTCTGCGAGATCCACCTTAACATTGTCCTCTCATCTACACCTAGGTCTTCCTAATTGAATATCTAATCGTTTTCTGATTAGATTTCCAGGAAAACTTTGAAAACGTCCTTACTTTCTTCAATTCTGACTATATGACCTGCATTTGATTACTTAACAATGTTTGGTAAATGGTGAAACTATGCAGTTCCTTGTTATGAAGTTTTCGACATTCCCCATTCCCGTTTCTCTTAGGCCCAAATATTCGTCTCAAGATTTTATTCTCAAATATTTTCAGTCTGCGTTCTTCCCTCAGAGTAAGCGACCATGTTCCGCATCCATACAGCATAACACACATGGTTATCGCTTAATATATTTTAAGCTTCAAATTCCTCGGCAGAATTCGCGATGACGACAGATTTTGAACTGAATAGTAACACGAATTTCCTGCTTTCAGTCGGCATTTAATTTCTTCGTGGATTTTACTGTCATCTACAATATTTATCTCTTTACTGAACATGTAGTTCGTAAGTATCATAGACTTAACGCGTAAATTCTTCAAACACTTTGTATTAGTAAACATTTAAAGGCTATCCTTTTCTTCTGCGAACTAACACCGAGTAGGTTTTATTATTATTGCCTCAAATAATGTGAACCATTCTTAGAAAAAGGTCCTCAAAGAAAATAGGATAACTACAACATTGACACCAATAACAAGTTTTTCGACTGAGAAAAAAATACTGAATATATATTTTCAGTAAATCGTTATTATGAGTACGCATTGTATTGCAATTACTTAACGTTTAACGAGTTAATATGTAACCTCAAATTAACGTTTGAAAGATTTATTCCAAACCGCACCTTCCGCTTTCCCCGACATTCTAACCACAACATTGATGATCCAAGCCTTATTTTCCATTAGGGTGGTCCTTATTTTCACATGTCTGAAATTTCAATCTCTGACTCTTTCATATTGTCTCTTTCTACGAAAAAGAATTTTCTGTGAAATTTGAATGAAATTTATTAATATTTAGAGATGGTTCAAGCGATTTGAAGTTTATTGCATAGTTTGCCGCGGAGCACAATGCTAGTTATACATGAGGTGCTATCGCGTTATTGTAATTATTCGTTCCATCATGTATAAATTAACGTTAAATAATAACAAATATTAGCAAAAATAATAAACAATATATTATATTAAATTAATACATTTATAGGTATGTAAATTTCTAAATATAATGATAACTACCGGTATCCTATAAGTATGATAGGGTGCGCGTCTGTTTGCGTGTGCGCCCAAAAAGAACACCACATAAAATTAATACCTATAACAAAAAAATACCTATATTCCATTGTTTGAAGGGTAACCGAGAAGCAGTGACATCATCATGGCTCTGTCTGTTGTTTACACTCTCAATTTTGGAAGTTTGAATATTCAGCCATTTCAAGAAATGCATAATACTTGCCTGGCGTGTTTTAATTAATGAAGAACTCAGTTTTGTAGTTTAGATTTTTTACTGACAACACTTCTTGTAAATATTAATCAGGGTTTAATAGTGACATTCCAAGAAATTTACTCATACAGCCATACATTGTAAAATATACGGCTGTAAGAGTAAATTTTCTTTGAAGACATCTGAGGCATGTAGTAGAGGTTCATTCTCGTTATATATATTTCTTACAATTGCAGCAGTAAAGCAGGTCCTTGCCCACTTTCTGAATCGTCATAATTTTCTCAAAGAAACTATCCGAACGCCAGCAACCAAGACAGTGGATCAAGTCGGAGACTTCTGGTCCTGTTCTAGAATCCCTGTCAAACATCGTCAAGATTTGATAAACAAAATTGAGCATCTTTTCTTCCAGTGGAAAGGAAAAATAAGAATCATCAGACCCAAACTCAAGAAGCCAATGAAGTCATATTTTCACCATTGATTGAGGGACTTTTTGATATCGCATATTATAATGGCATAGATCTGATGGATAATGAAGAAGCCACGATGTTCCTACAACTTCAGCTACAGAAGGGACGTCGTCAAGGAGCTACTTCAAAAAGAGAAGGATAAAGTGAGGAAAGAAGACACCCTAAAGCGGACAAAGCAACGATCCAAACTTGAAGAAGAGCAATGTTAGCAAGCAACAGCAGCGAAGAAGAAAAGGAAATTCAAATAGAAGCTTCAGGTCCTAGTAAACCAATTGAGGTTCGACTTCGAAAGCGAGGGCTCAAAAGTGTTATATCATATCAGCTAGCCGCAATGCTCGGTAGGGTCAGACTCAGTGACAGATGTGCCATGATGATTCTTTTCGAGGCTTCCAAGGCCTGTGGACAAGATCCTCGGAAGTTAGAAATTAATAGATCAACCATCTCCCATCAGCGTCAACAATATAGGAAATCGTCTGCTACTCACTCGTCAGATTAAAGAGTCATACAAACCAAACATAATTTTGAAAGTTCATTAGGATGGGAAGCTAATGAGTGATATTAGTGGAAGCAATAAGGTAAAGAGGCTGCCTATTTCCGTATCGACCATGGGAGAGAAGAAATTGCGTGAAATTCCAAAGTTGTCCTTTGGGAGTGGAAGAGCTACCGCTCACGCTGTATACAGTAGTGGGAAAGAATGGGGACTGAAAAACTTGATCTGTGTCATGTGGTTTGATACTGCCAGTTCCAACACTGGCCGTTCATCAGGAGCGTGTATCATTCTTGAGCAGCTACTAGGCCATAGTCTTCTACACGTCGGCTCAGTGGTAGAGCGTTCACCTCTGGTGCTTGGGGTCCCGGGTTCGATCCCAGTCCCCGCCAAGTGAACTTTGTGGTGGACAAACACCGTGTGCGTGGGTTTTCTCGGGGTTCTCCCATTTCCTCCCACTTTCTTCATTCCACCATTTCATCATCACTCATCATCACCGTCTCCTTTAGCCTGACCGGCATAACCGTGGGACGTAAAACTCAAAGATTTCATTTTCATTTTCTTTTACACGTCGGATGTCTACATCACATCCTGGAACTTATACTGTCATCTGCCTTTGGAGCCTGCTTAGGACCTATCTAATCACCAAACATTCTCATGTTCAAACGTTTACAGCAGCAGTGGTCCTCCCTTGACCAGGGAAAGTATAAGGATCTCATCTCAGACAGTTTTGCAGCAGCAGAAAATCACAGTTTCCAGGATGAAGCAATTTCTTTCTGTGAACACCAACTGCAGGATCGTCAACTGCGAGATGATTATCGCGAACTGCTCTTGCTGATGTTAATCTTATTGGGAAGTTCACCATCTGGTCCATCAACACAGGTCAAGTTTTAAGCTTCTGGGCCAATACATGAAACTTGCTGGATGACGAAGGCAATCTACAGTCGTAAGGTTCGGTTGTTCCGTGCCCAGTTTAAGTTGACACTGACAGAGTTGCAGGAATTACAAGATCTCAACATATTTCTCGCGAATTATGTTAAATGCTGGTTTCTGGCACTTCCGGGCATCTACGGCAGCTAGAAATAATCCAAATTCTTAAGAAACTTTATATTTATCCTCACCGTGACATTGGTGAAGCAACATTACACAAAGTGGCATTACATCTGTGGTACCTATCAGAAGATTTGATCCTTCTTTGATCCAGACTTAGACTGCAACAGAAAACGAGCTATGGTCCAATTTTCAGCAGAGATAAAAAGAGGTATATAAGTACGAACAGATGTGCATTTGGCAATGATAGAAAATAAGACACACGTCGATTTTGTGACAAAAAGAAATAGAAATATGTTTGCTCTTCTTGACATCCCAGATGGTTTTCTCAGGAGCACCCTGATGTATGGAACAGTAGTGATGATTTTAAGGCCGACTTTGCTCATTAGCAACCACAAGTGATCATGCAGAGCGTGGTGTCGCCCTAATACAAAAAACGACTCAGTCAGGACGCTTTAAGACTGAATAACAGTTGCAGTATGCGATCCAACTAATCGAACACACACGGGAAAAGTTCTCTATTGCAAGAAAATCAACTTTTCCTCAGGATCAGTGATTGCAAACCTATATGGGGTTACTCACACTCGGAATATGTTGTTCTATAACAACTTAGTAGAGACTATTGGAAACTTTTGTAGTTACATTGATTCACTGTGAATAACTGACTGTGAAACATAGAATACTCGAATAACTAGCTTTAGTCTTTTACATGGCAAAACTTTAACATTGTTGAGCCACCTCTATTAAAATTCTTACGTGATATTTAGCACTTATTACATCTATATGAAACTTTTGAGAGGGTCAGAGAGTAAATTACTTTATTTTGAAATTTCACCATATGTATAAGGACCACCCTAATAGCCACAGCTGCCGAAAGTCCAGCAACCTAATTCCTAATCTTAATTCTTGGCAGGAATAAGGTACTTAAGTAGATTGATAATGAAATGAAAATATTATAGATCAAGATGTAAATGCAATCGGCAAGTACATAACAACTCTAACTAAAGTGGAGTAGCACATCTAGAACTTACTAGTGGGTTTTTAGTTCTATGACAATGGTTCTACGATTCGTTAATTTATAGAGTAAGTTAGTAAAGCAACCGATACTCTCCTACCAATATGTTGAAACATTATCTATCGAGCATGATCGTTCTTATGTTTTTAGTAAGTTTTACATTCTTTTTTTAGGTCCTCATGAAATTACGCACTGGAATCATATGCTTCAAAGTCAACGGAATCCAGTAGCACAGTGGCATTCATTAAGGACGCGCCAAGAATGCGATCAGGTACAGTATGTTATATGTGAAACAATAACTGAGTAGTTTGATGATTTTGTCTTTGCCCAAACAATAATTAAGTTACTGATTACATACGATAGTTGAAAGAGAGAACTCAATCTACCTCTATTATCTGGGTAATATATGGTGTCTTAATGTTCTTATTTAAATATTGAACATGTCAGATTCGCAATATCGTCCACTCAAATACAATTTAAATTAGATAAAGTGTACACTATACAAAATAAACCTAATTATTTTTTTCAGAAGCCAAGAATGTTAAATGGAAAGGAAAGTGACGACGATCAATAGAAAAATAAACTATTGTGACAAATCATATTAGAAATATAATACATTTATATAAATATTAGAGCGGTGCTTATTTTTCGACTTCCGAGGTTTTTTTTTTTTTTTTTAAGTTTCAGAAAATGGTTCCATATCAGACCAGAATAACACATGAGAAAAATTAGCTCAATTAATTAATATTAAATGGTGCCCCAACGGTGTCTAAAGCAGCGTTTCCCAACCGGTGTGCCGTGAATGGGCCGCTGGTGTGCCGCGAGGAATCGAAACAAAATTATTAATTTTATAGCAATCAAATTGTAAAACGTAGGGGAAAATGTATATTTGTATTTCACATTACCGGTACTATGAACCTCTACTATGAATCTACAATTTTAAGTTTCATACCGTGTTACTACTCTGTACGTTTCTAATGTTGAAAAAAGTATTTGTTGTCATTGTTATGACCATTATTGCTTCTTTATTGTTGCAGACTATTTGGCAACCTGAAAATTTAAAATATCATTCAATCCTTTCGACAAATTACCTATATTTGTGTTTTAAAAGTAAAAGAGATTTGTTTGTTCGTTCGTTATTTAGTGATCTTCTTTCTTAGTAAAAGGTTGGATACAGTTTTTAAAAAGAAAGAGTATTTTTAAAAACTTGAGTCCAATATTTCATTGCAATTGTTTTTTTTATTTTTAAATTAGATTGAAAAATAAGCTCGAGCTTTCTTCTCGGTGCGAAGGAGATCAGTGATCAAAGAAACAATACTACTGTGTTTCATATTTACAAATAATATTTATAAGTGTGCCGCGAGAATCCAAGTAACACTCGTAGTGTGCCGCAAGTTGAAAAAAGGTTGGGAAACGCTGGTCTAAAGTATTGAATGTATTTACAGTATACAATATAAGGCAAAGATGTTGTGTAAGTTTGGAAAGACAATTGTAAGCTAATAAACATATATTTAAGGGGAATAACTATTAAATGATGTAAAATAAGTTGCAAATAACGTCAGATATGTATTTGTGATAAAAAGTTATACCAAAGGGGTATTACATGATCTCTTTTTATTAAAAATTTTGAGTCTGAATCCAAGAAAAAATGAAATGAAATCTTTGAGTTTTACGTCCCACGATTATGCCGGTTAGGCTAAAGGAGACGGTGATGATGAGTAATGAATGAAATGGTGGAATGAAGAAAGTGGGAGGAAACGGGAGAACCCTGAGGAAACCAACGCACACGGTGTTTGTCCACCACAAAGTTAACCTGACGGGGGCTGGGATCAAGCACGGGACCCCGAGCACCAGAGGTGAACGCTCTACCACTGAGCCACCGCGGCCCCTGAATCTAAGATGGCAGACTTTAAAATAGCCTCAATAACTGTACTATACAGTAATAGAGTAAGGGAAGTACTATACAGTAGGGGAGAGAAAAAAACAGAGAAAGAGAAAGATTCTTGCTTGAAAATATTTAATTTATTAACGGCAAAGTCCTGTATGTTATTTTCAGTAGAAAAATAGTCATACCAGGATGTTATTTTGCAAAATAGTGAAAGAAAAATTCCACAAAGGCATTCTGATTTGTTATTCTGTTCTTTTCAAAAGACATTCCACAACCATTGATGAAGTTTGCAAGTTTTCTGCTTCACTAGCATTGTCAGATCTATGTTCTCTCGTTGTTTCGACAACATATCTATCATCTTATTCTTATCATTTAGTAATGTTAATCACTATACATTATCGACAAAATAGAACAAATGTTCCACTTAAAACTAACCATTTTATTTTCAATTATGAAAATAACTTTATTATCTTGTTTTGATTTGTTTTGTCAATCTCGATTTTATTACTTTATTCTCTATGGATCTGGTGTGACAACTATACATCCAATCTTTCGTTACGTTGTTCAGTAGTGATTTAAACCAATAAGCTCTACTTTAACCAATAGATTATGGTGAAGGGAAGTAGGCAAAATCTGTTTGAACGTCTTGCAAATTAAATTAATATATGTAAACCAAATATCATATGTGTTTGAGGGGGTCTAACATGATTATTTTTAATCTAACATGCATGTATGGTAGATTGAGTACCTCTGTATCTGATTAACATTACTAAATGATAAGAATAAGATGCTAGCTGTATTCGCCAACTACGAGAGAATACAGTCGTCTTTCAATACTAAATCGTGAATCTGTAAATAGAACTCAAGATCTGTTCAATAACGAGCTATAAAAACTCGAGAATCAATAATCATTTTCTGACGAACATTATTATTTCTTTCTTCAAATTATATGTATAATTATTGCATAACAATACTAGCAGCGTTCACCCCGCTTCGCTGCGGTCACCCCGGAACGCAATAAACTTTGTTACTTAGATAATTTTTACTTTTTCGCTTTCAAGTGATATGATAAAAACCATAGAAGATTGCAGTAAATGTTAACATTATATCGCCTGTCATTTATGTTAACCCGCCCCGCTTCGCTGCGGTCACCCCCGAACGCAATAAACTTTGTTACTTAGATAATTTTTACTTTTTCGCTTTCAAGTGATATGATAAAAACCATTATAACGCCTGTCATGTATGTTAACCCGCCGAGTGACACGGTCATGCGGGTTGCATATAAATACGTTTATTTTTATACCTATGATGAACTAACAAAGGATTTGTACGTAATGGACACCTGAATGGTCAATTATCTCAAGACACTGGTAATTGAAAATTAAAGTGATATGATAAAAACCATCTAGGGTCCAAATCCTAATAACCCCCCAAAAATAAAAGAAATTGGTTCAGCCGTATTAGCGTGATGAGCGGACAAAGGATTTGTACGTTCTCTTTTATATATATAGATTAAAGTTTCAGATACGCTATAGCTTGAAATTCTTTTAGGAAAACTTTTAACACTTTTCTCAAACATTTCTGCCAGACAATTCAACTTATATGTTTCGCGTATTTTCTTTTCAAATGATCAAACTTCCATTTCCTTTTTTTGTAGGTTTCCGCAGCATCACGTCTTGTTCCGTGACCTTTCTGCTCAGATCCATCTTTCAAACATCCATGCCACCTAGGGACAGCCGATGGTACTTGCGAAGTCCCTCTAAGTACGAACAAGAAACTCCATTTCAGAACCCCATGTGTGGTGGAACAGAGACAAAAGAAGCATATTTTAACTTACTAGATGTTACATATAATTAAATATACGTATATTTTGTGAATGGGGAAGTATATATTAAGTATATATATAGTAGGTAAAACAAAGAACACCATACTAACTCCGTTATGTCATTGTGTTATGTATTAATCAATCAATATTTTGTAAAAAGAATAGAATCCGTCTCAAGCAAGGATTGATTCTTATCAATAGATTATCAAGACTGATTTGACAAAGTTTGGCAAGTTCGAGATTTTTCGAAGATTAAAAAACTAACATTATGTACGACTATGACCGTCCAATTTTCTGGAGTCAGAGATGATGGGTGATTCCAAATGATAAACTATTGGTATGGAGCTTTATGTTCTTTGGTTGTCCAACTACTATATCGTAAACGTTAAGCATTACTATATGTAAGATGTAAAGTATTCACATATGAGACTTCAGAGTATTCAAACGTATGCAGAAACAAAAAAATTCATGCATTTAATGGAACATTTCCTAGTACCGAGAAAAAATGTTTGCTATACATACTATTTGTAAATATTTTAATATACAAACTTTTGTAAGCCCTGATTATTTATGAACAATATAATAATTTCATATTTCAGATTCAGAGAATCAAGTATCATTGAAAAGCGTTTTAAATCTTATTGTGAAGAAATTGTGTCAAAAATAAGATTCTCATTTCTTTCACATATGTGCCCTTTTTGGTACTACCTCTCCTAAAAATTTATAATAATAAAATACAGAAAAATCATTCTTTTTATTATAGTTTGTTCAGTGGTGATATAAAACAATATTACAATACGATACATGATATTTTGTTTACTTATATCTAAAGAAGGAAAATTCCTAAACCAATTAGTTTTTGAAAGTTAAGAAACAAAATGTATATTCTGAGACATAGCAACCCCTGCTAAAGAATTGTCATAGCTATTCAGTTGCTATTCTTTAATTTAAATTAAATATTAAAATTAAAATACAGAATAAATTGCATACGTACTATCATTTTTCTGAGACACTTGTACTACAGTCAAGCCTATAATTTAAGAAAACAAATTTGAATTAAGGGAAGAATAATAAGGTAAAAATGTATGCAAGAAGTCAAATTAAAATTTCCAATAATATGTCTCTATTGTATTCACTTATCGTATTGAAAATATCACTATGGTAGTTTAGTAAATTACTGAATTGAAGGAAAATCGAATAAAACATAAAATGTAGGAAATTTTGTCACTATAATGTCCAAAAAATAAATATGATATAATGATAATACTAACAATTCTAATTGGTCTTTAACTAACTTACCTGTAATATTTTAATGGGCTTGCAAAACCTTGTGTGCGTATGTGATATATTTAATTTTATTTTCAAAGTCTAACCTTCTTTATATCAATATCCTTTAAAATGTTCAATGTTTGTTAGTATGAGAGATAAGTTTCTAAGTTTTCAATTTTAAAGTAGACAATTTATTTAATTCTCAGAAAATATTATAGTTCGATCGTATTTATAAAAAGAAAATATAATATGTTAAATGTCTATTTATTATTTTTCAAACTATTTTGTTGTAGTTTTGGAGACAACCTCTGTAGAAAAGAATATAAGTCCATGCAAATGTTGAATGAAACATATTTTCAGTAAACATTTTACTTTGTTATAATTTATTATCTTTACAAATTAAAGCAGGTTCACAATGTATATTTATACTAATAAACTTGCTTATAGAAATTAAGTAAGTTTCTCGCACGAAAAGATTAATATAAAATATTTCTAAAGGAAACGATACTGAATATTTTATGTTTAATATTCATACATGTCTGTAAGCGCTCATATGCGCATTCATAGGTCTCCATATTTTTCTACTTCTACCTTAAATTAATATCAATGATAAAGTTATTTATTGCCGAATTTCTTCTGCATCAAACCTAGTAAAGAGCTTTCATTCCAGAAAATGTAATTGCAAATTACAATCATAAGATTCTGAACATTCGTTTTAATACAAAATATTTTTAAGAGAAAACAGTTTTTAATACTAAGTGAAGAAGCACATATCTTAATGATAATGCCTTACTTCCTATATTCCAACAATATTTATAAATCAAAATTGTATTCTTTAAGCTTAAGGCACTTTTCTTAAATTTGAAATATACCATTGTTCTAATGTTTAATGCTTCTAAGGTTTTAAAGTATAGCACTGAAAAGTATTTGTATATGAAACTTGAATAATTCTTCAAATATATGTCTAAATAAGCTGTAATGAATATAATACATATTTATTACAGATGTATTATGCTATTTTATTTAATAACTACATTTTGGTATTATGTATATGAGAACTGTTACCCCAATTTAAAATTGTGAATCATAAATAATAATTAATTCTGATATTTCTAATGTAGTAAAATGAATATACATGTGTAAAATTAAACTTTTATCGACTGTGTAAACGGACGACATTCAAAAATGTAATTCCTTCAATGTTTTGCAATAATCAGCAAGTTAATATTTATCATTTAATTCGTCTTATATTTAATTTAAATTTAAGGAAAATGGATTATTTATGAAGAATAATTTTAACAGGCTTATATGATCTCAATTTTAATTCAAAATTTACTTGTATAAGAAAGGAAATAATCTTCTTAAGCTCCGGTTTTATCATTTCACGAATCTAACATATGCAAGAATTTTAACTGAATTTTAAGTGTATTTAACTGAATTTAGAAACGTACATTTAATTTTGTTTTATTGCATATTTAACGTTAAGCATTTGCAAATGAATTGTTTATAATTGATATTAAAATATTAAATAGGAATAGAGAGCCCTGTTGTTTCTAAAACTATCAAATTTCAACTTCAAATTTTAAAAATTATAAAAATTAATCTAGTGCTTTTACAGATTAATATTTTATTACCTTCAACATGAAACTTGTATTATGTAATTATTAGAGGAGAAATAATGTTTACATTGTCATACACAATTTTATAAAATATTTACTTCAATGTTATTTTTAATTTTGAAAACATTTTGCCATTATAACATTTACACATATGAGCTACCATTATTTAAATATTTATTTGTGAGTATAAAACAATTAGTGTTTTATTTTTATTGTTAACTACAAACTTGTGAAATCTACCTACAGTATTAATAACTGGAAATTGTGGTTTTTCCTCAAATATTTATGTATAAATATTTTATGACTGATATTAAAGTATAAACAAGGTATGCTTTAAAACTGTTTTATCAAAGTTCGTTAAAATAAGAAAAATGTAAACCAGTACTTTCGCAAATTAACGATGCATTTCTTTAAACATTAAAATATATAATTATTATACGATTGGGTCTAATTTTTTGAATTTTGTTTCATAAAATTGATAGTTAAATATTGAATTTAATGTTGGAGATGTTGCATAATTATAACTCTTACGCATTCAAAAGTAGAGTTAATTATATATTTATTTGTAATACTTCGAATTGGTTGTATTATATTTTCTGCAAATAAATTTTCAGTTAATTAGAAAGATATATTTGGGGGCATCGGACACAATTTGATGTAATATCCTAACATAATAAATAAATTCTTCTATTTATATTGTCAGCGTTAAATGATGTATATAAACATAGCTAGAAATCATATGTAGCACTAGAATAATCAATAATTTCGCGAAAGATGTATTTGCATCGTTCAATGAATGTTTCATATCATTGATGTGCAGTTTTGAATATGAATATAGTAAAATGACAATTTCAGATTGAAAATCTTACATGTATGAAACTAAGTATAGTGATAATGTATGCGCCTGTATATAAAGTATACTTGTATATAATCCTTCTCAAGATTAAAATGTTGATTTGTAAGTGGTTCCAGAAAAACTGTAAGATTCTGTACTGATTTACCTCATGTGTAAATAACGTAAAAGTATTAGTTATTTACTGAACTTAGATTTATGAAAGTAGATAGTTAAATGTAAATCAAGTCATTTCAGAGAAAGAAAAATTGGAAACATGGTAATCATATCTGAATTTTTTTCTTCAGGGAAAAGAACGATCATTATGTTTCCAAGGCCTAAAGTAAGAGAAAATGGGTGTATAGTAAGTGAATATGAATAAGTATACACTTAGTGTTAAAAATTATCATTTAATATTTCCTTATTTCTAATCTACATTCAACTATATCAACCTTACGAAGTATATTTAATATTAAAACATATTTGTAAACTCAGTACAGAGTATATGATTAAAACATCTATATTAAGTATTTGTACAGAATCGTGAAGGGAATAAAATGATCTAATCATACTACAAATAAGAAATTTCCAATTGCAAACATGTAGGTCAGAAGTCAATTAAATGCTGTGCCTGCTGCTAATTTACTTTTAAGACTGCATACAAAGGCTTAAATATGAGAATAATCAATTGACTCTATTTTAATTCGGCATCTTTATCCTAATGTATACAACTTGAATGTTGTATAACGAGTATAAGGTGTACTAAGAAGCACACATACGTAAGCAAGCATTTATCTATATTATTTTATGTTCTAGTGCTCAGCAACTATAGTGAATAGACTTATAATTTTGTAATATAAGTATAGATATTCAAAATATTTTTCAATTTTGTCGTAGCATATTTCACACGTTAGCATAATCGATTTCCAGAAGAATATTTTAGTAATATTAATTACTTATAAGAATTGAAATCTGAATTAAATAATAGTCTAAAGTGATGTTACGGAAAAATTGGAGTATATTTTGCTATTTCAAAAATTCACATTTCGGTATATATAATACTAAATTCAATTTTGGAATATTAGCACACTAGAGCTTAATAAATTCTCATAAATAAAATCTATAATTCTCTTATCATATTAAGTACAATTTATAAATATATCTTGGGCACATTGAAATATCAAAATGTTCATGTGATATCCTTATTTCTTTACTGTAAACAATCTGTAAACACTTATTATATTCTTCAGAGGAATAACTTAGTAATATTGGCTCAATACTCTCTAAATTTTTATCTAAATTTTAGTAGTACAGTTTTATAGAAAGCTAAATGGCCTAGAATTTTAATTGGATAATCTCCAGATATGACTTTTTTTATTTTCTTAACAACTAGAATAATTTGTAATAACAAGAGTTTTGTAATCACTTTGGCAGTGTTTCAGATGTAAAGCGATATGAGTACTTGAAAATTCCTTTGCCATGTTTGATATAATAAACAGAATAAAATTGTTTAAAATAAGACGAAAGTATTGTTAGCTTTATGCTATTGTAGCTGCTTCCTCAATAGATACTTCACATATAATTTTACAATTGCTTTTGAAAACTCAGGCAAGGAATAAGCGAACATCTAATTTACATAAGGTTAAAATTATAACCATTTCACTTCGAAAATATCATCTCAATTTATCGCGTTTCAAATAATACTAGATTTAAGGAACATTTGTTTACTAACATGTAGAGAAAGTTCTTGTGAATACTTTTATTAACTTATTCTGATATAAATTATTACTAATCTTGTTTCTCGGGAAAAAAATATGCATATTAAAACATCATGTCGAAAGTGGAACTGTCTTTTGAATATAGTAACATTTCATTTTATCAAATATTAAATTATATTCACTTCGCAGTATGGGAAGGAACTAAGTTACAGAATAATAATTTGGTTCTTAATAATTCAATATCTCTCTTTCTATTGTAGATAGATTTAAAATTTAGTGAACTATGATCAAAACACCAATTATAAATGACTGAAATTTACATACATTTAAATGAATGAAATGTGGATGTTAGGAAATGAACTTAAATTTTTATCCAATAAAAGTATTAAATTAAATATAGATATATATGTATTTTAAAGTTTTGGCATATCAACTTTTTATAACCAACTCTTTCTAATTCCTTACATTTCCTTGAATTTCATACTTTTATTCAAAAAATGCTAGATAATAATAGATTTTTTAACTTTCAACTAATAGAAATCACAAAGATTTTTCTATATTTTTTTATTTCAGGTTTAAATCTTAAAAGAATTACTTTCATGGAATTTTAAAAATAAAGAATGTTCATGGACTGTAGTTTCGTAAAATGAACAATGGACTGGTAAAAGTTTGTAAATATGACGAACCACTTTACAATTTCTCTGCATAATATTAATGTACGTATGTTTCATATATTACATATAAAATAAAAAATTCTATTTCAGATATTTCCTGGTGCTGTTCATGAACAACAATAAAATATATTTGCGAAACATTAAACCATATTTAAAATTAGTCTGAATTGAAAGAATAAAATATATACTAATAAGCAAAACGAATTATTAATTTCCATTCGGAAGATTGTTGTAAGGAATGGAGTTTCGTACAATAATTATATACGGTGTCCGGGAAATAGGGACGAATATTAAAGTGCTATAAAACTAATATAAAATATATTAGAAATTTTTTTATAAACGCATTGAGTAACTTCTTCCAATTAATACACATTTATGTATTAATGTTCTCACATTTATGTATGAAAAATTGTATCCGGCATATGACCACCCAAGGCAATGACCAATGCGTTCATTGAAATTACCGATGACGCATTCACAAACATCTGGTGTGATGCCGTTAATAACCCTCTTAATTTCATCCTTCAGTTGTATTGTCTGTGGTGCAGACAATACCCCCAAATTCTGCAGTTCTGCTTATTGACGTACCCACTGAGATAGAAGTGTGCCTCATCTGAGAAAATTATTCTTGTCGTGAAGTTCTCGTTGTCCGCTTGTCGAGCCAATACCCATTGAGCAAATCGATGTCCCCATGATCTGTAGGCCTCAACTCTTGTGTAAGTTAAATCTTGTATGCATGTATTCTCAGATTTTTCGACAAGATTTCATGCAGTGAACTTGGTGATAAATTCAATTGTCGAGCTCGTCGGCGAACTGATTTCATGGGGCTTACGGTCACACTGTCATTCACGACAGCAATGTTTTCTTCCGTTCGAACAAAACACGGTCTTCCAGTTTGCTTAACATTTAACACTGACCCTGTGGTCTCATACTTCAGGACCAACTTCCGAACTGATGATTCAGTAGGAGCAACATTGTATCCAAGTGTCACATGCAAATCTCAAACGGTTGCCGTGGGGCTTTCCTTGTTTTTGTAACAACTTTTAATCACTTGGATGCGTTGCTTTGTTGTCAAAAGCTCCATGCCGAAATAAACACCAACCAACAATGCTCACCACACAGGCTACTAATCGGAAGGATAGAGGATAACAAACATGGTAAAACCACGGCTGCCAACCGTCATATGACAAAATGGTGCGAAATTCAAATTCGTCCTTATTTCCCGGGCACCCTTTAGTTGTATCAGCATTTTATAAAACTACATAGCTTTTGGACGCTACAGAAAGGCATTTCGATATAAGCAAAATCTTTATCTTGATTCATGAGCTTGATGGCTAAATTGTAAGTGGTTTTCGATATTTGTAGGAGACTCGTATTCGATTCCCGCTGGAAATTCACCTGATTTGGAAGTCATCTTAAGCTGTAAATCAACCTTTTTGATGTGAATGCATATTAAGCGCTAATCAACCAATCAACTACAAATTATCTTCGTATAATATACAGGGTACATAGTTGCATCCTAACTTGCTATTCAAACTATTTCGGTAATTAATTCCATATATTTGTACATTGTTGGGATACTTATCTGTAATCAGAATTTATTCGTATTAGTAGGAAGAAATTGGTTACTTCTTAGGCAAATGGAGGAAAACCTGAATATTATTTCATTGTTATCATGAACAGCAAGCATCTATAAAGCTAGCTACATCGTTTGTTGTTAAGTGGCATTGATTAAAAAGAAAAGGCCACGTTCGGACGTACAGGTATTATTTGTAGGAATATATTCAGAGTATATATATAAATATATGTATATTAGTATCTTTAAGAGTAATTTCTTCTATTACAACTAGAAGGTATTTCGAAATCCAAGTGTATGTAATGAACATTGTATATCACGTACAAGATACTCTTCAAATATGCTTTTTGTAAAATATTTGTCTGTATATGTATATATATATATATATATATATATATATATATATATATATATATATATATATATATATATATATATATATATATATATATATATATTCTGTACTACCATATACATATATGGAAATGTATAATATTATATAAAATATATTTTAAACTAAGTTTTGTATTTTTTTCTTTTTTAGTTACGGCACAGATTTTCATGTCGAAAGTTGTATTCTGTAAGACACTACTAAGATTTGCTCACAAATATCGTGTCATGTCTCCTTATTGAACGTATTGTCTCACACGTCTGCTGCCCTAAACTAGAGAAGGGAATAACATTTTAAAAGAAGAGAGATAAGACGATACGGAAATATTTATTGTACGATTTCTCGTGACGGATATGCTGCCAAAATGGATGTATGAACTGCTGTGAAACCATAAGTAGCGGAACTTTTACAGGATAAAATTTTAATTACTACCTGATAGTGATGTATGAAAACAAAAACACTAGAGAAGGGCGCAACCATGACTTCCGTACTATAATGTGACATAAAAGGCTATTTAGGCTATTACTACAACAATAATGTAAGCATCTCTGATCCAGGCTATTTTGTCTTTTGATTTCCATTAGTTTTTCATGCGCATTTTAACTTACCTTTCCTCACTTACCATGGTGCTCGAAACGAATCAATATATGCTTCCATAAATTTTACGCAGTTAATTCTCATAGCGTACTGTAGTCTTTAGCTTTACTGCTTTATTACTCATTTTCCATTAACCCTTTCCATAAGAATATTTTATAATTGCTGTTAAAATGAACATCAAATTCGAATATAAAATTTGCTGATTTAAAAACTGGTTATCAAATTGTCACCTGGAACAATAAAAATTATAATTAGTGCTTTTATAGATCAACGTTTTATTACTTTAAATATTAACACTTTCGATCCTGGGCTAATATGGCCTTGTTTATTCCAGTATCCTGGAATTTTTAGGCCTTTTTTTAAAAAAATTATAGCACATTGCTAACTAATAATAGACGCACTAGAAACATTGCAAACAAGTATTTGGACCTTAAATTTTATTATGAATATATAATTTGGTGATGTAAAAAAAGGTAGTTCGTTACACTGCTGTTTGAAATATATACTTTTTGAACAGACGAAAAAAATTACAATAGAAAAATAATACTTCCGCTGCGTATGAAGTGCGAACAGTGACAATGGTGTGTAATAAAGAGCGGGAAATCTGCGGGAACTGACCGCTGAGTTCCGTTATTGTGAGGATATATATATAAGATGGAAGGAAAAAGTAATAAGTGCTCAAAATCAAGAAAAATCAGTGTTTATTTTTGAAAATTTTCTCGCTTCCAACCAACTATGGTGGCGCTTTGCGGCTGGTCTGTCGACTTCATTCATATGTACGAGGATGAGGGTGCCGTCGTACACTCCCGCCCCGGGCGCTGATTTTCCACAGCATGGAACTCATGTACTCACCTGCTTTTTAAATTTCGAAATCAGGATCTAAATCTGAATCGTCAATTTCACCTTCCGAACGGGATTTAAACTGTACTCTTCTAAAAATCCTTGATAGTTCTTCTATATTCATTTTACTTGCATCAAACAAGACAACTTCTACAAAATTAAGGTAGATCACCACCCGGAAGTCAGGGCATATTTTAGTTCATTTCCTTAACTACTGCACAACGAAACGTTACATATTATAAATATTGTACTATAAAATAGTGTTGTTTCAACTACAGCACAAGACACTGATTCATTTGGTTGTCTCTCCTGATATCGAAAATGTAGCAAATAAAAGAAAATATTTGATTCGTTTTACAATGAGCACACAAGATGGCACTTGCTGGTAGATCTTACTAAAAGTGCTCCGTTTTATGAAAGATTATTTGCATGTGTAAAGTATTTTAAAGTAACAATCTCATCACGAAATAGATATATTTTTCGATCGTTTCTCGTGTTATGTTTCATATTTTATTTAAATATTAATTTACATTTAAGGAAATAGATTTTAAGACGAAACTTGTGCAGAACTCCATAATGCATTGTTGCCAAATATGTACGTTTACTGTAGTAGTCGCAAATAAGAAAATTCCTAGATTCTAGCGTTGCAGTTCGAGAAGCGGAATCGCGGTAAGGATCGAAACGTTACATATTATAAGTTCTCCAGTAAGTATCTAAGCAAATTACTCCTTTTATTATTTGGAATCAGTAAACACTCAACACTATCTGGCAATTCCGCACTATTCAAGCAGCATTTAGCATAGCATTGAGAACACCAACCTTAAATAGTTTTCTAAACAAAATATTCCACTATATTATCGAGCGTGTTGCAGTCAAACGAAGAAAGTTAATCACAACAATCAAGCTGGAAAAGTTCGTTTACTCTTCACTGGTTGTCAGGTGAATAGTATTTCTTCCAGAACTGAGTCTCAGTAAGTATTTAACACGGCCGACAACCAACCGGAACCCATAGTAAGTTACATAGGGGCTATTACGTAAAAAGTGAGTTGGACTCGGGCTTTGGCGTTTCGGAATAAACAGCCACCCGAGTCTGACTCGGGCTTAGGATCGAAAGTGTTAAAATATGATTTTAATTATAAGATGAAAAGTAAAATCTATATTTTAATATTTAGTTTCGCAGAATATTTACTTAAAGTTATGTATAATATTAGAACTATTTTGTCATTTAACTTTTACTTTCCTACCTCAGAGAAATGCAGTAGGATATGCTATGTGATGGAAAGTGGTGTAATGTTTGATGTTCTGCGAGCCAGGATGACGATGATAGAACTTTTGCTGCGAGAAATTAAAGAATAGAAATTTCTGTCAGATGAGCCTACAATCACAAATAGAAATAATAAAGTACCATCTACGTATAACATATTCATTATCCACATCATCCACTATCTCCTCTTCAAACAGATGAAGAAACGATGTATGAAATGTATGATAGTATTTAAGAAAAATCTCTTAACTTTGTAAAGTGAATCTCAACTGCAACATGCGGTGGATAAACACAGTATGCTTGGGTTTTCTTAGGATTCTTCCGTTTATTCCCATTTTTTTCGTTCCAATATTTCGTTCATTATTACAATCACTGTCTCCCTTAGCCTCACAGCATAACGTGGGAGGTTAATTTTAAAAAATCGATGAATATAACTTATTTATCTTCAATACCAAGTTTCCATAATGGTGTATAAACTCCAAGAAATGAGCTAATTTACGTAAATAAACAGGAAAATGATTTTAGTGCGATCAGTGACATCTCACCTCCAAATTTTCTTAGTTTGGCAGTATCAATACAAAACGATATGTGAAGGGACGCTTGCTGAGTAACTGGTAGTCACTACACTCATTCTAAGTGAGATACAAAGCACATCTCCATATTATCTTATTATTGCAGTGACACATACACAGGCAATCCTTTGCCAGAATCTTTTTCAAATTCCGGAAGAGGTTGATAAAATTGTCCCTTCATCTCTAGAACAAGCTGTTATGAAAAATATCGAGTACTACTTTTAAGAATCTGGTGTACATATATATATATATATATATATATATATATATATATATATACAGAGTCTTCCAAAAGTCCTGCAAAAAAGTAAAAAGCTGTGACTTTGTAGCCATTTATTATATTTGTACAAAACTTTTAGTGGACTCTTGTAAGAAAGTCTGAAATTTTGTTTCCAAGCATTTTTTCAACGCCAAACCTCCAACTGAGCACCATTTACGTCACCAAACATTGCTGAAGTCTTTTCGGGAATCCAAGAATAGCATGTCGACATGCTTCATCCCTAATACTCCCAATCACATCACGTATCTTCTATCGGAGGTCCTGAACATCTTTCGCTTTTTGCTTGTAAACTTCCGTATCATTTTCTTACGAACGATATTGTGTAGCGTTGTCATTGGCACTCGCAGCTCCAAGGACCTGCGTTTCAACAATTTCTTTGGACTTCGCAACACGCTTTCCTGCACGGACTGAATCACATCATCACTGGTTGTTGGCCTTCCGCTACGAGGCAAGTCCAAGACACTTCCGGTAGCTAGGAACTTATCGTACCATCTCTTGATACTTGAACCTGCAGGTGGTTGTTTCTGATATTTTTGTCGGAATTTTCTTCTCACCAAAACACTAGATTTTAATTCACAAAACCACGCCACACACTGCGCTTTCTCGAGTAGACGCCATCTTTGTCACGTGATTTGCGGTTATGACCAACGTTTACATCTGGTCATTGTTGCCAACAAAAATTTTAACATTTCCACTAAACACTACAAACAAAATACAAAATTGTAAGTAGTACATTCATTCAAAGTGACAGCTTTTTACTTTTTTGCAGGACTTTTGGAAGACTCTGTATATATATATATATATATATATATATATATATATATATATATATATATATATATATATATATATATATATATATATATATATATATATATATATATATATATATTGCGAACCTGGGTTGCAACAGAACGTAACATGTAGAGCACTCAGGGTTCCCCAGATTCTACTAGTTAGCATCTGAACTAACTTTGAATAATGATACTCCTAAATTGTGCATATTGCGAGAAGTAAAGCGGATGATTCACCACTGGCTGTATTGACTAAAGGCCAACCAGACCCCAATCAGAAATAAGCAAGATGTGAAGTTTGAATCTGTGTATTTTTAACAATTTATTTAACCTGGTGTGATAGATGTTGTTCATGTAATGTGAATTCAGTGTGAGATTATTCTGTGTATGTCATGTATAAGAATCGTGTTAGCACACCATTTGGTTGTGACACATACCTTGATTGTTGACTGGAAGACTTTCAGCCCAAGCAATGGAATCCGTACTTCCAGAAAACAGAATGTGGTCGTATTTCTTAGTGCCTCTAGTTCCCGTTGTAATATTTAAAGGAATGATAGACTGATGAATCCTAATCGTGGTCTGTCATGAAGATGTATCAATTATTGCTCTCGAACGATGATGTCTTTGTCGCTTTTTAGAGTTAAACGACGAGTTACCTCCAATACATGTTTCTACTACTTACTGATGCTATTGACTTATCGAACGTTGTTCGGAGACTCACTGACAAGTACGATTAATTTAGAATTTTGCTCCCCTACTTGCGAAGTCCTTCTTTCTCCAACTCTTGGTATATTTCTCTCCTCACCAGAAAATAAACTAAAGATTTTATATGACCTAAACTGCTGATATTCTAGAAATATTGTTTCAGTACTCGGGCTGATTTTTACCCACGTATGTACTAGATCTTAAAGGATCTTAATTAACCAAATCCTTCTAACCTTGATTCAAAAAGATGACACGAAATAATGTCACTTTTCTGATATCCGCATTGTCCGGTGAAAGTGTGTATGTTAACAAATTGGTTACATAACATTACAAGCATTCTGTTTTTAACACAGTATGCATAGAATCTGAAATATACACATGATGTATACAGCACATAATCTTATAAACAAGGAATGAGACTGAAATTAGATTTCTGTTTGTTGTATATAAAATTAAAATTCACTATGTTTGAGACTCTAAATCTCCTGAACTGCCCGACCGATCTCGATCAAATTTGTACCATGCATGACGTTCGAGGCTGGGCTGGTTTTAGGCTATTCACTTTGATGGTAGAACTCAGGGATGACGGAGGGGAGGGGGTATAAAAATAAATAAAACTTCATAACTCCTAAACCACTCTTCCGATCTTGATCAAATTTTCAACAATGATGAGGTTCAGGCCTGGGATCGTTTTTATGATTTAAATTTGACGGAACAACTTAGGGGTAGAGAAGAAGGGGTATATCAATTTATATCAGACTGAAACTGACTAGTTTTGTAACTAAATAACTCGAACTATCCGACCAATCTCAATCACATTTTCCAAATACATGAGCTTCGGATCTGGAAACATTTTTGTAATTTCACCTTAACGGTAGATCCTTGGGGAGGGGAGGGGAGGAGGACGTACAAATAAAAACTAATAAAACCTAATAACTTTTGAACCACCCAACCAATCTCGATCAAATTTTCAAAATATATGAAGGTCGGACCTCGTGTTTTTTATCGTTTCACTTTAACAAGCCAACCTGGGGAAGAGGAGGGGGAGATATATGTAAAAAATAAAATAAAAATGACTGTCTTTGTGACTTCATCCTCTTGTACCACCCGACAGATCTCAATCAAATTACATGAGATTACGGGGAGGGATTACTTTAGGCTATTCACTATGACGATTAAACGCAGGGAAGGAAGAGGGGAGATAAATTTAAAAATGATCAAAAATGACCGATATTAGTATTGAATCCATAGTTTTTGGGGTCGATGAGAGAAACAGTGACACTTCTAAGGTTGTTTCAATCCAATTTCAGCCCTGATAGTTCGGGAAGGGGAGGGTACAACGTAGGGGAGGGGAATAAACATTTAAAAATGATCGAAAATGACTAATATTAGTGTCGAATCCATAGTTTTAGGAGTAGCTGAGATTATCAGTGACAATTCTGATGCCGTGTGCCGCAGCACGGAGGAGGGGGACGGGGAGCTATATATATAGTGATCGAAAATCAATAGTGATCGGATCCATAGTTTTCGGGATCATTCAGATGAACAGTGAAATTTCCGATCGGGTTTAAATCCAAAATCAGCCCCACCACTTGAGGGAGGGGGAGAAAAGATATATAAAAATGTACGAAAATGGAAACTATCAGGGTCGAATTTTATAGTTTTAGGGTACCTTAGATGAACAGTGATACTTTCGATCCCGTTTTAATCCAAATTCAAACCCGCAACTTGAGAGAAAGGAGGAAGAGATATTTAATAATAATCGAAAATGACCGATATTATTGGTGAATCCACATCTTTTTTAGGTCGCTGAGATGAACGATGACACTTCTGATGCCATGGCCCGCAACATAAGGAAGAGGGAAATATATATATAAATTGTCAAAAATGACCAATATTAGTGTTGAATCTATAAGTTCCTGCGGTCGCCGAGATGAACAGTGACATTTCGGATGCTGTTTAAGTCCAAACCTGATCAAAAATAACCCATATTAGTGTCGAATCCATAGTTTCCGGGGTCGCTGAGATGGCCGGTGATACTTCCGATCCCGTTTAAAACAGCGCAGGATGCGGCTGTAAAATGTAATTAGTTTCCTATTAGTCGCTGGGGGATGGGAATGAAGAGGGGTGACACTTGGGGGTGAAGGGGGGATGACATCATACTTCAGCATAAAATGTAAGTTATTATCAATCCAAAACATCGTATTATATGATTTTTGTATCATAAGATCTAAATATAAAAAGGTAAGAAAAATGGAATAAAATATATGAGACACAAAGATATGCGTTTAAATTATTTATTTCGCCCAACGAAGCGGCAATATATGCTAGTTTAAAATAAATAAACAAAAAAATGAACGAGAATAGAAAAACAGATAAATACAAGCTTACAGAACAAAATGATATATTTGTTCTTGTTAGTTCCTTCTAAAATCAATTAAAACTGAAGGACAAGCTAATAGAAAGATTTTTCAATATAAAAATGGAGAGACAATAGAAAATGGGAGAAATAGTTATATGAAAAAAGGTAAAGTGAATTACAAATACAGATACAATAGATGTCTCTCAAGAACTCAGATTTGTTTTGATTGAAATATATATATATATATATATATATATATATATATATATATATATATATATATATATATATATATATATATATATATATATATATATATTGTAGTACAATTTATTTTAGCTTTGGAAATTCTTGTACAAACTAAAAGACAAATTCTGACTAAAGCATATACTATTTAATAAATATTATGGTTACAGTTTCGGCAAAGTAATTTTGCCTTCATCAGACACATACTTGAGTCTGTGAGAATGTGTCTGATGAAGGTGAAGATACTTTGCGGAAAATGTAACAATATTTTTATTAAATAGTATATGCTTTGGTCAAAATTTGACTTTTATTTTATATATACAGGGTGGCCCATTTTAATCTTTACACGGAAATATCTTGAAAACGGGTGAACATAAATGAACTGAACGAAAACTCAAATAGGAAATACCATGGGGCAAATCGAATGGTGATGTCGCGGTGCCTCCCCAGGGCCGCTCTTCAAGGGGGCCCTGGGCCCAATTTTAAAATTTTAAATGAAAACATGGGGCCAGTGACACCTCGTTCGGTAGATCTTTAAAAACTAAAAGCGATGTGGCAAAAGATTTTTCATATCGGCCACCGTATTCAAAATGACCGCCAAGAAATGTTACCTGTATCAAATAAACGTGCAGTAGCACTAATATGAAAACGTCTGAACATAAATGAACCAAACAAAAGCTCAAATAGGAAAGCCATGAGGCACATCGAATGGTGTTGTCGCGGTTCCACCAGGGCCGCTTTTCATGAGGGCCCAGGGCCCAAATTTAAAATTTTAAATGAAAACATGGGCTGAGTGATACATCGTTCGATAGATCTCCAAACACTAAACAGAGTTGTCTCAAAAGATTTTTCATATCGGTTGCCGTATTCAAAATGGCCGCTAAGACATGACGCCTCTATCAGATTAAGCGTCTAGTACCACTAATATGAAAGTGGCTGGAGATAAATGAACGGAACAAAAAGTGAAAAAGGTAAATGACATAAAGCACATCGAATGATGTCGTGGTGACCCCCATGACCGCCTTTCATGGGGGCCAGGGCCCAACTTCAAAATTGTCAATGGAAAAAAAAACATAGGTCAAGACATGTATCGTTCAATAGATCTTTAAAAACTAAAAAGTATTGTGGCAAAAGATTTTTCATATAGGTCACCGTGTTCAAAATGGCCGCCAAGACATGGTGCCTGTATCAGATAAAATGTCCAGTACCACTAATATGAAAACGATTGGAGGTAAATGAACAGGATAAAACTCGTATAGGAAATCAAAGAGGGTATTTATCATTCCAAGCCTCGAGAATAATCCAACGGACAAAAAGATTATTAAAGTCTAAGTGACATAATGATAAAGAGGAAATCTAATTCTTAGAAAATTATCTTTCCGATCTCCCTCCGTAAGTGGGTGAAGCGGAAATGAATGGTAAAATTTCAAATGAGAATCCCACTTTTACGTGCACTAAATGTGTGGTCTGAAACACTTGGGTGTACAAGTGACTGGTACTGTAATGAACCAATATTCTGCAGACGACTTTTGAACAAAACCAACGTTTGTACACATTGTTCTAAAATTGCATTTTCGACAAATTGGTTTCGCATTTCAGTTAATTCATTTTTGCACAAATCATTGCCTGCAAGCAAAATGGAAGGTACCATTTAACAATAATTTTACCTACTTTTTCCCATTACAGACATCTGTATTACATTATATTCATCTGTTATGAAAACATATTTCAGATAATTTTGTTGTGTAGATACAATTTGCAAAAACTAAGGTTCTCATTTGCAATTTCACCGGTCCTTCCCATCCCACTTCATCCACTTACGGAGGACGTTGGAACGATGGTTTTCTAGGAACTAGATTTCCTCCTTTGCATTATAGCACTTTTATTCTAATCATTTTCTCCCCTGCTGGAACATTTTCGAGCCCTGGAATGATAAACACCCTCTGTGGTTTTCTAAAGGAGTTTTATTCCGTTCATCCGTTATCAGTAGTACTGGACGTATTCTGATACAGCTACCATGTCTTGGCGGCCATTTTGAAAACGGTGACCTATATGAACAATATTTTGTCACAAGTCTGTTTAGTGTTTGAAGATCTATCGAACGAGGTATCACTCCCCCATGTTTTCATTTAAAATGTTAAAGTTGGTCCCTGGGCCCTCATAAAAGGCAGCCCTGGGGGCACCACAATTTGATGTGCCCCATGGCTTTCCTATTTGAGCTTTTGTTTGTTTTATTTATGTTCAACCATTATCACATTAGTGCTACTGGACGTTTATCTGATACAGGTAACGTATCTTCGCGGCCATTTTGAATATGGTAATCGATATGAAAATCTTTTGCCACATCGCTTTTTAGTTTTTAAAGATCTATCGAACGAGGTGTTACCTGCCCCATGTTTCCATTTAAGGGGAGATCCAAGGGCTATAGCCCCACCTTCCCTTGACCCTCAGGTATACACTGGATAAAATGGACTTCAATCCTTCAATATTCCAGAGAGAGTTTGTATGATGTTTGTTTTTGTATTAAGTGAAAAAGAATCTTTTACAAGCGTACGAACGTCAGAAAAAAATCATTTGCAGAAGACATACGCAACACAAATTTCAAGCCTCAGAAATAGTGGTTGTTTACTTTCCTTTGAAAAAAAAAAAGAAAAAAGAAAGAAAGAAAAGAAAAAGGCTTAACAGAAACTTGGTCTAAAAGGTATAATGGTCCTACAACTTGCAAATATACTGAAAGAGATACAAAATACTCCTCTTTTTCTCTTCAAGCCGATGACACAACTGATGTGTCAACCAAAAGTCAACTGAGTGTAATCTTTCGTTATGCAAATGTTGAAACTGAAAACATAGAAGGGAGATTTGTTGGCTTCTTTGACGTATCAAAAGACAGAACAGCGCAAGGTCTTACTAAAGTTTTGCTAAACGTTCTGAAAGCGTGGGAAATCGATTCAAATAAATTAATAGCACAGACGTATGATAGTTGTAGTGTAATGGCAGGAAAGTCAGGAAGAAGTTCATTCTATTATTAAAGAAACCTGGGAAGGTGCGATGGCTCGCCTCTGGGAGTTTAGTTTTAGCATTGAAAGTATCTTTCGATGCAAATATGTTATAAAATGATTTTCTTAACACAGAGTAAGAAGTTTCAGTGTAGAATTAAGTATTTCTATTAGTGATAACTTGTTTAATTTAGGTATATACTCTCAGGAGTTATTCAGAGTAGCTGTTTATTTTTAAATACATGGGGCTTTGTCTATAATAGCTTGTAGAATATAAGTCTGATAACACATGTATAAATTTACCAAATGCAATCGTACATGATGATATAATAACATTTGTATGTAATTTTAGTTGAATTTTCCATTTCATAGAATCAGTGGAGTATTTACGATTTTGTTTTAAGGGGATTTGCTTGTTTCGGAAGGGGCTTTGCTAACTTTATTCCTGGAAAGTGAAAGTTCTGCAATATATATAAAACAATAAACGTTGCGATGAAATTTCGATGAGTACTTAAGCCACGAAGCCATCTCTTTAAGTATACCACTGCATAGAATACAATATTAAATATCTTGCGTTGGTTCAAATGGAGTTCCTTCTGAACATTAACATTTCTAGTGAAGGCATTATCACGTGATGCATTAATTAAATGCAGTATTGTAATTACTTTAAAGTGGTAGATGTAAGTAACAAACGCTTATCCAAGAAATTTGACAGTTAACTGTAAGAATGTACTTACCTTTTTTCTCTACTTTACTTATATATTGAAGAAAATGTGTAAAATACAATAATTTCCTTTTTTTTTTTTTTTTTAATTTACAACAGATTTCAGATGAGAAGCGGCATGGCCTTGAGTTGGCTTTACGCGGCGTCCAATTGGCTTTGAGCGGTGTTGACAATTCGCGACAAGCAGTTCTGCACGCTGACTTCTCGCGCTACTGCGAATCTTGACAATAGCAGAGGCGCTTATTAGAAATATTGTATTAGCACATTAACTGCTCACTTTACGAAGTAGAGAAAAGAATTACGAACACATACGTGAAAACTACATCTTTTTATGATAACTGGTTGTCATGATACACGCTTTGAAAGGTTTCCATATAAAACAATTAGTAAAACGAGCGTTGAGTCCCGTCTAATTTCCAGTGGATTTTTCTTCGATTTGGAAATGGAACTCAACTTTTATTAAAGGATAATCAGGGGTGTAACCAACAGGTTGTTCTAGGGGAACATTACTTTCAGGGGGAGGAAAGCTTTTCACACATTAAAAACAGAACAAATGACCTCTTTCAGAATATGAAAGCATTTTAACTCACCATGTATACTATACACATATTATGTTTCCTCGATGCTACCTTAACAAAAGACGGATCTTAACAGTACTGAAGTTGAAAAGCGGATTGTAAGAGATAAATCAATAAGCTATTCATAAGAAAACAAATGCTGTTTCTAGCAGTCTGTTTATCCGACTTTGTGTTTATGTAGGTTAAAATACTAAAAGGAAAAAACTCGAAAAAATATCAACTCAGATATTATTATGCAATAATATAGTAGTGAGAGATCCTGGGGGGACTGAGGGAGCCAGGGCCCCTCATTTTATTTGTAAATGTGCAATATTAGGCATAATTTGAATGCAATTTGTCTTAAAATCATCATATATGCTTTCTGCATCTGAATGCACCCCCCCCCCCAATTTACAGAGAAATCAGCGTCCTTGTAATTAGGTACAGAAACTGTATTGATGATGTTTTCTTTCTTCTTTTTTCTTTTTTTAAAAATATTATTTTATTATAAACGTTCCTAATTTGCATTAATTATTAAATAAGATAATATAAAAGTAGGAGGGGAGAAAATAGAACAAGTGAATAGTTTTCGATACCTGGGTAGTGTTCTTAGTAATGAAATGAAATGCGAACGTGAAATAAAAGCAAGGATAGGAATGGCGAAAGAAGCCTTTAAAAGAAAGAAAAGTCTGTTTTGTGGGACCTTGAACAAAGAGTTGAGAAAAAGACTCATAAAATGCTTCGTGTGGAGTGTTGTGCTGTATGGGGCGGAAACGTGGACCAGGGGCGTCATTTAGGGGGGCAGGAGGGGGCAATTGCCCCCCCAAGAGTTTGAGGAATACATATACGTTAATAGATTGCTTACTAATATACTAGTACAAAACTTGAAAGTCTTATGTCGGTGGTGCTCTTGCCCCCCCCCAAGCGAAGTCTGAAATGACGCCCCTGACGTGGACATTGCGTAAGGGTGACGAAAATCGACTGGAAGCCTTCGAAATGTGGGTGTGGAGAAGAATGGAAAGAGTTAGTTGGGTCGAGCGGAAAACGAATGAGAGAGTGTTAGAAATGGTGGGTGAGAAAAGAACACTTTTAGATATTATTAGGAAGAGGAAGAGAAACTGGTTGGGACATTGCCTAAGAAGAGATTGCATCATGAGGGACGTCCTAGAGGGTATGATGTCGGGAAAGAGAGGGAGGGGGCGAAGGAGACTACAATTAACGGATGATATTAAAACAGAAAGATCATACGCGAAGACGAAAAGGTTAGCGGAGGACCGTGGAGCATGAAGCTTCTCAGCTGCGGCAAGTGACCTGCCAATAAAGGCAGAATACCTATGATGATGATGATGATTAAATAAGTTTACTAAACATATACTAGATGAACCTCATTTCGGGGCTGGAAATAGTTTGGAAAGTCAAGGCCCGCTTTTCCCCCGTTTCTACACCCTTGAGAATAGTAAGCGATCGAATTAAATAACAAGCCTCTGCAATTTGATTCATATATATATATATATATATATATATATATATATATATATATATATATATATATATATATATAGATATATATATATTCGATTCCCGGCGGGAGCTCATGTGGAAGAACAGAAGGTATGGGACATTCGTAATATTGTTTTGAAATTACCTTCATGCAAGATTCTTCCTTATTCGACAGAAGAAACGCAGTATGATTTTTTTTTTTCTTCGTTTCAATACCTTACGTATGTGTGGCCAATTACGTACTCCTTCTTTACTCCTCTAGCAGGGACGCAAAAGCACCAGGCGTCTGAGTGGTGTCATAAATTATTGTAACCCAAAACAAACTCGACCATATCGTGTTGCTTACGAATCAGATGGATTGTTGTTGTGAGACCTACATCAAGTATAAGAGTATGTTATTACATGGAAGCAAAGGAGCTGATTGTGTGTGTAGGAACGCAACTTCTCTTCTTCTAGCATAAACAGAATTCATCCGTGTCTAGGTTGCTTTCTTTCGTGGTAGTTCATTTGTTCTCCAAAATTATAGTTGACAATGTCTTTAAGGAAACCGAGTACTAGTGCGGAATTTTCTTTTAAAAAAAAAAAAAGTGCTACGAAGTGAAGCTCGAAGAATTAGTTTTTGTGTTTACAATTTTTGGAACTCATAATAAAAAATTTACAAGAGTCAGATTCAGACAATGGCGAAATATTAATTGACATAGACGATAGTGAAAGTAGTGTTGAAGACGAACGTTTAGCAATTCCACTGGAATAAGTTAATAGGTAGGTTATTCAGTTGCTATACTATATACTTCTAGGATACACAGCCAAAATCTTTGAGTTTGCTGGAATAGTATATTTACATTGTGAATAATGTTGCCAATGTATGTGTAATAATCTCAACTAGAGGAAGAGCGAGAAGGGAAAGGGGAGTCCGAAATCCGGCAACACCGCGCGGAATATCGCACAGCATTGGCTACTGCCCGTGATGCTTTACATCTGAAAAACACAATAGGATAACGTCGTAAATTCAAGAGCAAAATGAGAATTTCTACTTCTTGAGATGGGATTTTATAATGTTTCAGGTTGGCATCACTGCCGCACATCCAATATGGCCGCTAGTTTCCAGCTGTAGGAGTGCCTTTCAAACGAGCAAAGGTATCTATCTATGTGTGCCTACAGAACATAATCTTTGATACAGATAAAAATATGTATACTTAGTTCTCTGTTGGTATCTGAGTTTTACGTATAAATTATGTCAGTTAAAACGGGCAGGTCAAGTTGAGGCACGACGCACGAAATAATTATTGAAAAATTATAATTCTTTCACTGATTGCCCAAACGTTAGCGTTGGGCGACACAACAATAGCATACTTAACATTGATACAGTTTAAGGGAGCAATAGAAGTAATTTTTGAAAAGTTACAATTCTTCCACGATTTCCGTATAAATACAGAGTCCGGACATTTGCCGTAAAGTTAGTGTAAAAGACAGCAAACTCTGCTAATTGGCCACCAAAAAGCATGAATATAACCTATTCAGATTAGTGCAAAACTGGTGGGCTCGCGTGGTAAGACAGAGTGTGTGCAAAGGGAGCAGGTGTGTCGGCGGTGGTAGGTATATGCGGAAGCAAAAGTTATGACAAAACGTCTGCAGAAATTTGGGTGTAGATTAAGAATAGTCCGTCAAATTAAGAAAGTCATTTTTTTCACTTTCTTGCTTTAAATGAACTTCTAAAGCGGCCTGGACAATTATTACCCTGGCGCATGCCCAGATAGGTGCAAAGTGATGTGCACTGAAAATCATAATGTCCTATTCTAGTACCTTGTATCCTATTATATGCAATTATTCTATTACCGTATGAAATTCACTCGCAGTGTCATGAAAGTTGTTAGGAATTGCATTCATGGATGCAGATTCACTTTACGAGAGCCTCCCCTTAGTGCGTTTGCACACGGCAACGATAATATCGGTGGAAGCCCCGATAATATCGGTGTCGGTGTCGGCGTACTTTGCACACGTCGCCGACAATATCGGTGGAAGCCCCGACAATATCGTTGCTGGTGGTGAGCGAAGTAAGCGACACACACAAAAAATCTTCTCCATATATGAAAACAAATTTTAAAAAATGATAATTGGGAAAATTATTTTTTAAAACAAGGACTACAAAAATTGTTTTGAAGAGGTGTGGAGGACGGTACAAAACTTAGAAAAAACAACCCTATGCCTAAACATGTTTAGATTTAACAGTGCCGTTTTAAATAGATGCTGTAAACATATTATTTTCGTTTCGATGAGAATTGATACTGCTGTACGTTGCAAACTATATTAGTTTTAGTTTTTGTTGGAACACCGTTACATATTGTATGTATTTTATTTTGTTTTCCATGCAATTAACATTAATGTCATAGTAGATTAAATGATAAGTTTCGAATTAGTAATTCTGTTTTACATTGCTCCATACATACACTGGCGCAAATCCCGGGGGATGAAGGGGACATGTCCCCTCCAATCTTGGAACTGGGGAGATTGTCCCCCCCACACAATAATCCGATTTGAAATGTGTTTTTTGGGAGAGAAATTTGATTGTGTCCGATCGCCAGAAAGGAAAGTGAGATGAAATTAATGTCCACTCAGAATCAGCCTCAAATCTGTCCGCCTCCCAATGTTGAAGACAACTCTGCTCCCCTGATCCTCCACAGCATTGTTTCTCGACTACAGAAATAGTTTGAACATCGCTATATATATATATATAATATGGGAACGATCCCCCCCCCCTTCAATGTTGAAGACAGATTTGCGCTTTGCATACATATCTCTCGTTTCTCTTTGTCCATGAACTCAAAATCCTGGGCAAGGCTTGCATAAACTTTTCGCCATGCTTTTTGCTTTTCAATTCTGTCCTTGAAAGAGTTGCATATGCAAGGTCTACATTCCACAAGTTCAATAAGGGTAAAAATATCGAATGGAAAAATTCCTCTCTAAAAATCTAAGCAAAACTAGAATGATACGAATGCAATAATACGCAATCTTTTCATTCAGTCACTGTAGCTAAACTGCAGAACTCTATCAGGGGTCGAGGGTACAAAGGGGAGAGGGAAAACTTGGATACATGGCTTTGGTCTTTGTTTTCAATTGCCATGTCACAAATTATTTTTAAAAAGGGGGATTTGGGATAGTTTTGGAAATGAGAGAAAAAATCTGCAACAAGTGAAGCATGAAGTCACATCCCTATTGCTGAGAAAATGTCAAATGAGTAACTTGTCCTTGGAGCTTTGGAAAGAGTGTTTGATTGTGCTGGTTTCGTTTCAAAATAATAATAATTCTACTTTGACTTGTCAACAAATATTCTATTCAATCATTACTTATTGAGTGAAACCGGGAAAGCGATTTGCACACAATTCTGATGAAAATAAAGTAATAATAATCAGTATTTTTTTTCCCATATGTTTATGTTCACAGTGTATCAAACTTTGAAAATTACGCTTAATTAATTTCCAGAATGTATTAATATTTAAAAGCATTAATGGATTAAAAAATATACCATCAAAGAGTGTGTGTGAGAGAGAGAGAAAGAACAAAAATAAAAAAGGAGTGGAAAATAATCAAGAAATTGGTTATCTAAATTTCCTATATTCTATTTGTTAATAGCTATTTAGAGGAAAACCAGTACTCTTCAGACTTCCCACATTTTATATTTATTTAATAAAAGGAATTAGCTATTCCAAAACAGAGACAGTAAAAAAAATAATAAGCTGTTCCGAAGTTGTTTATAGGACAAAATAATAATATACAATTGTAATAAAAAAATGGAAACAACAAAATTCCAAAGACAAGAAACGAAACAAAAATACACAGCGCCTTGTCACTCACTCTCTTCATCTAACCCGCTGACCGGCCGACATTATCGGTGGCGTGTGCATCCAATCATAAGAAAACATTGCCCCCGACAAAATCGGTGTCGGCGGTACCGCCGACAGTATCGGGGGCTTGGCCGACAGCATCTGCGTGTCGGAGGATCGGCCGATAATATCGGTGGCGTGTGCAAGCTACGATTTGAATACATTGAAGTCGATTTCACCGCCGACATTATCGGTGGTTACTCCGATATTATCGTTGCCGTGTGCAAACGCACTTACGGATATAAAAATTTGCGTTCGGACGTATGCTATAAAATCGATTGTGCGAGCAACACAAACTAACTTGTGCCAGCTACTACAAGCAAGAGTGCTATCTAACCAAGTCTGGATAGGAACGCAGCTGATGAGCCCACGGGGGGTTGGGGAGGTGCGTCCACGCATCACCGACGAAGGGTATGCAGAAAAAGAAAGATAGTGCAAGGATACACGTGATATCTCATACGATCACATGTTGGAGCAGTTATAATGTTTGAACACTTTGAATTAATCATACTTTTCCCATATCGTGCAGAAATATTGCGCCCTTTGAAATCAGTATGTTACACAGTAGTCTTTGATACACACACGTTTATTTTAACTATAGTGCTCTTGTGACGGTTTACGCGTGTAGCATTACACTTGGAAATATGAGATAATGGTTTCTTACATTATGAAAAATTCCTCCGCTAGTGGAATTTAATATCTTACACAATCCTTTTTCATGCGTACTTACTCATTTTAATCATAAAATTACCACTTCTGCGACGAACTATTCTTAATCAGTGCCATTCTTTTTTCCTTATAAACATGTGTTTCCATGCAGAGTATCATCTCATTCAGCCTAAAGGGTAAGAAACATGAAAGGTTAAACTCAAAGATTCCATTTTTTAAATGCAGAATACTGAATTTTGTCTTGCGGTTAGCATACGCGCCTTGGGCGTGGGATTCCATGTTAATCAGTAGGCCCACGTCTCATATAGCCTCGCTGCTGAACGGGACGTTAAACTCACAATCAACTCAACTGAACTTGTTAAGCACCGGGTACACTTTACAATGCCCCCTCCAATTGATATCTTTACACGGAGACAAGAGATTACACTCCATTAGTTTTAACACAATGGGTCCAAACTTCCCTAACCCTAAGCTAACTCGACCCTACTCTACTATAGCCTACCCTTTTAAAATGATCGTACTTACCGATGCATAGCTGAAGCGTGTATCTTAAAGTTAACCCACTATGTCATGCCTATACAATAAATTATAAATGTGGAAGTGTATATTAATGCACTGGCATCGCATGTAAAATTTGGGGGTACATCAAAGAAAGTAATTTAAATATTACTACCTACCCCAACCTAATTATTATCTTGGATTCCATTTGTTATCTTTCTGCTTACCCTCACGAATCCCCTTAGGTATATCAAGAACTCTGTTATAATCATTTTACAGCCTGAATATTATATTCCAAATATTATTATTTATATGTTATTTTGTCGTTAGTAATTGGGCAATGTTAGCAGAAAGGGTCCAGCTATTCTTTCTAAAAATTGTTACGATTTCGGGAGATTCAGTTCACATTAGGTTGGCTTAAGTTAGTTTAGGTTAAGTTTGATTAGTTTATGTTAGATTATGTTAGTGAAGGGATCCAGCATAATTTTCGAAAAAATGAGAGGATTTCTCTTATTTCTATTATTATTAGGCTAGTTTAGGTTAGGTTAGATTTGGTTAGGTTATGTTAGGTCTAAGTACTTGAATCTTCCATTTCTCCTGTAAATTTTGCATATTTTACGTACTTCTGGACTCCTTCTGCGAAACATTTACCATTAAATTAAAATTAGAATAAAATATTGAATATTTCGTATTTCAAAATATTGGAAGGGACGCATCCCCCTCGTCCCCGCCGCCAGAGACGCCCGTGTATTAATGTGTATTTAGACACAATCTATGAGACGGTAGCTCATTGGTATAACGGTCATTTCTTGTGCAAAGAGATTCCATATCAAATCAACCCATAATTTCAGATCATCCCTTACAGGTTGCAACGGTATGTTATTTTCTGACCACTATCATCAGTGTGTGGAACTAACGAAAACCTCAAGTTCATTTGTAAACCGAGGCTCCAAATTTACCGAAAATTACGAGTGACATTTGTCTGATTGGCATTTGCATCTGACTTGAAGGACCTAGGACTTTTAATTACAATGTGTCATTTTAAAGCTTATGAAGAAAGTTTTCAGATGGTGTATAACATTATATAGAATTTTTAAAAAAATGTTTTCGAAAAAATCAAAATTTTGAAGTTTATTTTTATTTGGAATTTCAAGTCGTCTCTGAATGCTGATTACATGTTGCATCTTTGTATGGAGTGAGCTTGAAACGCTTTTCCGGTTGTGACTACATCTTTGTCAGGCAAGATGTATAGTCGGCCTGGTGGGGTCACAAGAGTTCACCTTACATATAGTACATCCACTGCACGAGGCCAGAGAACATCTAGGTTTCAAGGATATACAGAATGGTGTAGATGGACCTGCTGAATAGAGAAACGTTACTTTCACTTCATCTTCCCCAATACACCAGCCACCACTTGTTACAGATCTCAGTTAAATGTTTACTTGTTTCTACCATTGGCATCTTGTCGTTGAATTTGGTGTCTGTCTGTTTCAGTGAACTCTTGGCAATACGAAAATAACTTGACAAAGAATTTGGGCACATTTGAAGCTGCAGGAAATTCTGTCCCAAGAATTGTTTGTAGTTTGTTGAACCGCTTTTGAAAAAGTGTTGCTGCTCCGTGAATTCTTCTTGATTGACAAATGTATACTGCACTCCAATAAAATTTGCCGCTGCCGACTCAAAACCTGCCGGGATGAAGAACTGTATTATTATATGAATGCTGCATACTTCCTCAAGGTGCCAATCCCATTCCAAGGCCTCGTGTCATGATCTGGTACAGCAAAATGCCACTCAATTTCTATGCCAAAATCAGCTTTATGTAAACATAAGTTTTAAAAGTTTATTTTTATTTTTGCACCGAGCACTTGATCTATTAGAATAGTAGTATCCTTTTCAGTCTATCCTGGTTTCTCAGGAACACAAAACTTTTCTGCGGGAAGCAGTACACACCCGTAGTGTTGTGTTCGAGACACTCCAAAGTTACAACATAACAGATACGATCTGTTTTTGTTTTCCCTTTATACTACACTACTGCCCTGTCGCGACAAATCGCTGTAACTTTAGCAGTTTTGAGAAAAAGAGCCGTAAAGTCGCTACAGACCGGCTAATTTCCTACTTACATCGAAATTCTCTTGGGTATATTTTCAAAAGTATTTGACTCGGCTCAATGCTGGGCCTGGTGGACATAAATATCGGTACGGGAAATTCAAAAATGCTTATAGTGACAAAACAATGTAACTCGAGTTACAGCGTTTTGTCGCGACACAGCAGACTACAAACAATGACGACGTCAGCTTTAATTTTCTAGGGGTGGAGCAGAAAAGAATTAAAGAAAATATTGAGAGAGCAGCCATTCTTTTGTGTATCGAAAAAGGATAGTTTTATATTTTTTGACTTACATTACAGTAATAGGGCAGACATAGTCACCATGGGGTGCTCGGCCCTTGCTTTCCCTTTGCGTCGTCACCAACTATACATAGATTAACAGTGGCTTGCTCATTAGTCCAGTGAAAATCTTGCGCTTCATCACGTGCCACAAATTTGGTAGTTCCACTCATTTTGTAATAAGAACGTAAAAAATGTAAAAATAACCGGAAATTATAAATATTCTCAGGGTGGCGACAAACCTGGAAAACCGGGAAAAGTGTGGGGGATTTGAGAAGACCAGAAATAAGCAAGGAATTCTGCTAAGGGTCAGGGAATTTCGATTTACCAAGAATAGAATGAAATTTTAAGATGATTTGAAATGAAAATTCTAGTACTATTTTCGATGTTGTTGAGTTTTTTTTTTTTTGACAACTTGAAACTTAGAACTGTATCTGTGTTTTCCACTAACGATGTGTAACAAACTTATGTTCTGTAACTATGCATATTATCTTTTGCTTTCGCTTGTGCAGTAGAATATCATAATGGTGAATCAACCACAAAATGCAATTGGATCGGAGATTCAATGGGAAATTCATTTTTGACACGCATAATTTCAGCCTTTTTTTCCTTCTTTTTTGATTCCTACTTGTTTCGCTTTTATCGGAGTTTCCTGCCATAGCTAATCATGCAGATGAAAGGATTTCGGAATACGGTTATTCGTGGTTTCATTATAATATGCAAAGAGTTTATTTCGGAAGTGCATATGAGTTTATGAAAATAGCTAATAAAAGTTGCACATCAGTGTATGCATCAGATCAATACGCAGTGGATAGTTGGTCTAATTTCATTGGACTCATGATCTTTAAATATCGGATACGTCTAGATACCAAAGTGTACTTTCTACTTCGTACTTATAATGTAATATTTATTGTTATGGGTACGTATTTGATTATTTTCCGTCAATAATTATACATTTGTAATGATTTAATTATGATTATTTGTCCCATAATTTTTTTTAAATGTTGTTTATACTTATTTTAAAAATGATGTAGCAATACTTTTCCCAAAAATACGTAACAAAGACTAGTTTTCGTTATTTAGCAGTTCCCAGTGAAATGGAAGACAAGAGAAAATGACAATCAGAAATTCAGATTCAAATTATCACAAACTACTGATTTGTTTTCAATGAATTGTGGAAGTAACGAACTTTCATATGCAAATCATGTTTCAATGTTGACAATTTCATACCTTTACCGGTATGAGAAAATCGTAAATAGGGCCTCCATCATGTTCCTATGTTGCTGTTTTATACTTTACCGTATTTTTCACCAAAATCCTTAGGTATTGAAACTAGGGAAGGGAACAGATTCCTTCATACTGACGTTCATTATCTCGTGTTATAATGAATTAATAAAACTGATTCAAGCGATCGATCATATTTCAGATTGCGGGTTTGAAATATTGTGCAGATTGATACTAACTTAAATTCGGTAGCGTAGTATGTAGAGGGTTCACTTCTGGAGAAAAAGTTCCTACGTTCAAACCATGGAGGCCGGATATGGTAAATAAACACAGAGTGGGCGGATTTTTTCGGGGCTGTTCTGTTTTTCTCGTATTAACATTCCTTTTGTTCTTATATCAGTAGCTCAGTAATTACAATCTTTTTGTGGGACATTAAACTAATGCTTTAATGTAAAGTATAAATGTTAAGCAGTTCATTGTCGTCTGTCAATAACCGTAAGCTTCTAAGGAAATTGTGAAACTACGAATTCCCAATGATTGACTTCTCTCATTTGTGAAAATAATGTTGCGAGACTCGATTTTATTTCCTCGGGAATAAACTTTCTCTACTCACTTTCTGACGTGGAAATTTACTTTCGCGATAATATTCGTTGCTGGAAAGTAGAATTTTGTAAATAGCCAAATACCCCAAAGCAAAACAATAGGAGACGGTGCAACAATGTCGCAGAAAGAAGATGCGAGTTGCAGAAAGATTGACTAACCTTTAGACGAAAATTACTGCCTCAGAAAGATTGCGTACTTCGTAAATAAAAATTACGGCTACAGAAAGATTTTCTTCTCCGTAAATAAAACACGATTCAGAACAATTCAACATGTGATGTGATAGTATACCGATAAACTTGAAAGGCGTGAAAGGGAAGTGTAAGCGATACATATAGTCGCTAATGCTACAGTGCTTGCAGCCGAGTCGACACAATAGTAGGCAACTGTCCGATGGCGGAATGCTTTGCATTGCTTGGTAGCGCTGTTGTTGTGGTTATAACGTGATTGTGATACTTAGAAAATGACTACCTCAGGACGATTTGTGAAAAGCTGCGGGTCTTATGACTAACCGTTCTGCAGCCTAGTGATTTTTTGTTCAAAGATATTGCCACAACTGATACGTGTTGGCTTACATCCAGATAAATGGACCATGTGCTGGTTAGAAGGGAAACAGAATTTTTTAAAAAAAATTGCCTTGTCAAAAATATGGTAATGAATAATACCACAGCCATTTCAAGCCTATGTCTGGAGATCGATTTAATGTCTAAACAGGTGACATTCAAAGTTGAAAGAAGGATTCAAGGAGACTTAAATGAATCGTCACTTTTTAAGACTAAAAAAAAGAAAGAAAAAAGAAACGTAAGTACCTGTAATTCTTTTCGAAAAAAATGAAGTCTTTGAGTTTTACGTCCCACGATTATGCCGGTTAGGCTAAAGGAGACGGTGATGATAAGTAGTGAATGAAATGGTGGAATGAAGAAAGTGGGAGGAAACGGGAGAACCCCGAGGAAACCCACGCACACGGTGTTTGTCCTCCACAAAGTTCACTTGGTGGGGATAAATTGTGTGGGGATTTCGTGATTGGTAACCTATTCAGTTATTATGCAATCCCATAAGTTCCCTGTATATTTCTCCATGAATAAAAAACCTGTAAGTAAAAGAAAAAAGTTCAGAAAAATAGAATTGTAAAAACTTTTTTGTTTCTATGCGTTTGAAAATTTTGTTACGTAATATTGGCGTAATATTTTTACTACACTGGTACTGAAATACTTGCAGAAAGTTTTTGAAATTTTCGTAAGTCGTCGCAGGAAGTTCAAAAACGCTCTGCGCTGGGGGCCAAATGTGAGAACCTAATAGTTAATACAAAGTAATAAAGACTTTATTACTAGCTTTTTATTATTTTTTAAACCTAAATTTGTACCACATTTAGGGAGTTGAAAACGGGTATTCATTTATTTTTTAGCCGCGCAGGTTTAGCGGCCATTTTGTATAGGGGCCTAAGGGTATTTTGAACTTTTCAGAAGATTTCGTTAAACGGTATAAGTTTTTAAATTTTAAAGATAATGAATTTAAACCAAAACCATGTAAAATATAATGGAATGGACAGAATTATATGTTCTGTGTACATTGAAACGTACTTCAGAACGTTAATAATAATAATAATAATAATAAAAGATTGGAAACCTAGAAATGGAAATTTTGGAATGTACATTTTGAAACGAAATAAATGAGACTCGCCTTCAATTTTTTGTCTATGTAGAGACTAGATAATAGACATCGTCCTAAACAAGTTTCAGATCTGAGAATTATATACTTGATTGTTTGGAAATTTTTAAACATTGCGAATTTTTGAAAATCGTGTATTTTCACCATCAAATGTCTTAGGAAGGACACAAGTGGAAAATCTCAAATTTACACAAAATATACGATAGTTGTGCAGTAACAAGTGGGTAAAATTGCATCACTACGACTTAAGTAGTTTCTGAGTTATAAGTTTTTTTATTTACTGTGACTTAATATGATGAAACCCCATGAGGCGTGGATATGAAGTTTTGTAGCAAAAGTGAAAATAACACGACAGTAATGCTAAATGGGTAAAGTGTGCATAATTTATGAATCATATCTTGTACAAAAAACGAAACGTGTCTGTTATTTCGTTTCTGCCTATAGCTCTCTTGTTAAGACACCAGTGAGGTAAACAGTTGACTAATTTGTGTACAGAGTTAGGCACTGATATTGAAAGTACGACCTATAGGAGTTGTGAACTCTGTGAGTTCCCGGAGAACCTTAGTGATTGGCACCCACAGTTTGTCATTCATAGATAATTTAAAAGAGGTTCTTGGGCCATGGGGATGGAAAAAGTGAACAAAAAGATCGTTATTTTCCTGACTGATGTCTTCTGTTACCCCAATTCATCATTTCTTGGCGTAAATACAGGCTGCGGTATCATTAGGTGCAAATGACAACATGCTATGTTCTGGAAGTACTTAACTACTGCAATCAGTAAATTCATCTGATTGTGAGTATTCATAACATCTGTTTTGTGTTGGCGTCAGAGATATGATCTGGTATTTATAATTCTTTTACAAACAGCAAATCTCGAATTTCTTGCTGTTTGACTGCGCTTCTTCTGACGAAACATAGATAAATTATATGCCTGAGATACTCAACACAAAACCTGTATATTTGTTCAACTGTTAAAATCGCAAATTTCACATCATTGCACAGAAACTACTCAAGTCATAGTGATGCAATTTTAGCCACTTGTTACTGCACAACTATCGTCTATTTTGTGCAAATTTGGAATCTTTCACTTCTGTCCTTCCTAAGATATTTAATGGTGAAAATACTCGATTTTCGAAAATTCGCAATGTTTAAAAATTTCCAAACAATCAAGTATATGGTTCTCAGATCTGAAACTTGTTTGAGACTTTGTATATTATCTAGTCTGTATGTAGACAGAAAATTGAAGGTGAGTCTTATTTATTTCGTTTCAAACTGTACATTCCAAAATGCCCATTTTTAGGTTTCCAACTTCAATGTTCATCTTTTTATTTTTTCGATGTTCTAAAGTCCGTTTCAATGTGCACAGAACATATAATGTTGTCTATTCCATTATCTTTCATATGATTTTGGTTTGAACTCATGATCTTTAAAAACCTAAAAGTTACAGCGTTTAACGGAACCCTCTGAAAAGTGCAAAATACGCACACGCGCCTATACAAAATGGCAGATACAAACAAAGCTGCGCGGCTAAAAAAATAAATGAATACCCGTTTTCAACTCCCTGAATGTGGTACAATCTTAAACAGGGTGTCTATCGGTCACGAAATCAAAACGGTCATGAAAGTCACGAAATTTAGCTTTTGGGTCACGATTTTTTTTAACTACAAATGTAAGTACAGATTGAAAAATTTTGTTCAAAGTTCAATACCAAAAATGTCTATCGTCGGCTTTAGACGCTACCAAATCGCAAGCAAAGTACGTTTCTATCGCATGGATGAAAATGCGGCCTAATTTGCATCGAAAATATTAGGAAATTTTATGATTTGGTAAAGAAGAGGTCACGAAAAAGTCACAAAATTCTGTTTTGAAATTTTAGTAGACACACTGTTAGATAAAAAATTAAGAAAATAAATAAATTTTGTCGGCAAGCTTTGACCTGGAAATTGATCGATTTCATGTGGATTGCCCCTACTAGAAATTTCAGATGAATATAAGCAACCTGAGAATGAGTGTATATGCTTTATTATCGTGTTTTAAGCGTGCGATCGTGTTCCGTTGCTTACGTGTTTCAGTTCAGCGTTGTCATTTCTTAGAAACTTACGCGTAACAATGCCTAAACGTATAGGCGAAACGAAAAAACTGGCTGTGTCCCAAAAAGAAAAAGAAGTAGCAATTGCTATTTGATTTATGCAGTACACCGATGCAGGGTACGTGACAGAAGAAAAATATTTAAAGCACTCGTCAGTAACAGGTTTTTATTTACGATATCATTCTGTATAGAAAGACGATCAAGAAGCGCAGGAGCGGAGTGCATAGTAACAGCTTTTTGCGGATTTAGTGTAATTGTTCAAGTTGAAGAGGCATGATCGAAAATGAAGAGGTTTTTTAGTTGTGGTGTTCGTTGTGTCCAGTGTTCCTGTACAAGTAACAGGCATGTCAATTTCCAAGTATTCCAGATATTCCTGATTGTTAGATAATGCTTCATTAACAATTCGTGAAGTATCAGGTGACAAATTTTCTGCTCATTGCAACATTTGCGGGGATTGTCTTTTCGCTAAATAACATCTGACGGCAAGCGGTGGCAAGTCATATGAAAGGTAAAAAGCATATGATGTAGATGGCCATGTTCATGTCAGTATTACGAATAATTATGCCCTTGTGAATCTAACTTGGAGTCATCCTATTTGTACCGTATCTCTTGATGTTGCATGCTCAAATGATTCTACGATACAAGTGGGTACGAGCTCGGAGTCGGAACAAAGTAGTTTACAGGGATATTTAGTAAAAGATAGCATTATAAAAGCAGAATTATTATGTTGTATTCACAGTGTAATGACATACATCAATGCGCACTGTTGCTAAAGATGTGAAAATATTACTTATGTCCGTAGACAGGAGGAAAATGCAGCTTTAACGTGTTAAAATAGCATACACTTTAGTTTATGGGTTATCGCCATGCCTAAGAGAGAAACTAATTAAGTTGTTGATAGAGACAAATGTGCAATTCTGGAGTACCGTAAAAAGGCACGCGTTATTTGACATGAACGTTTTCAGGGTATTCTACATCTTCTGATCTTTAAGTTCCTTTCAAAATATTTAGTGTATGGCTCTAATGTTAACTTTACATTTCTGCATATTCATGTCAAATATCAAGACGCCAAATGATCCTGTAATACTTGAGAAGAGAAGCTGTGTATTTGTTACTTTGCCTGGAGCATTTAAGGCTGCAGATGAGGTAACGAACTGGAGAATCGCTGAATTTCTAAGAGTTCTGCATAACTTATTTAAGGATACATCCAAAGTTCTGGAGTTAAGCTGGAATGTACATTCATATACATATATCCAAATGTATGTAAATGTGCGAACACCACCTTCGCCGGTGACGGTATAAATTCCCAATCCAGCTGACATACCTGTTCATGCCTAAACTTGGAATTAAATGTCATTGTAATCTAACAGCGTAATGAACCCAAACTATGGATTCGACACTAATTTCAGTCATTTGACATATTTTATTTTTCACCCCTTCTCACTTTCCATGGCAATAGGAGCTGAACTTGGGCTTTAACGCTATCCGTAGTGTAATTACAGGGTGTCTAGCAGTCGGGAAAGTCGGAAATTTGTCTTAAATTTTAAAAAAATGGTCAGGAAATTGGGAATTTGTAAAAGAAAAAAGTCGGGAAATTTGAATTTACATTTTATTATTGTGCTTATTTGCTTGAGGTGAACACTTCATGTCGCCGCATTTAGATTTGAAAATTTAACTATGATCATTCACAAAATCTCATTTCGCCATTCTTTTGTTTAGAACGCAACTCGTCAATCATTTGAGTTTGTAGTACACGTTTGATTTAAAATAGCTGTGTCTATGATGTAGGTGGATGGTAAGTTTGTTTTATTAAACATAATTTCCATTCGTAAAATATAACATTTGTCTATATAATAATCATAGGATTCGAGTTTTTTAGAAGAAAAAGAAGAGTAAAAATACACTGTAGAAAATCGGGCGGATAACTGTCGGTTGGAAAATTTCCAAACTGTAGCAAATAAAATTGCGAGGAAACAACTCCTGTGCGAGAGGGAGCGAATGAGAATTCATGAAACTTGAGGGAGAATATTTTAGAATGTTTGAAATATTTTGTGTACCGCGTCAAAGTTAGCGGGAACAATAGTCATAACTGAAATTGAAATTGTAGACGTCATGCGTGTATCGGAGAAGTTGGCATTTTCTGCATCGACATACTACGTAAACTAAGAAATTTTCAAGAAGAGTAGAAAATTGAATTTCCCTGGGTAAAAGAAAGGAAGACAAAATTAATTGCAGAATGTGTGTGGTGTAATATTTCCTTTTCGTTTGGCATCATGGGATGTACTGCTATTACTAGTCATTTAAAGAACAAAAAGCATCAAAACCTTGCAGCAACTCGACAGAAGACGTATTGTTTCCCAACAAAACCTAAAGAAAATGCACTTGTTTCTTTGTCAGCATCACATGTAGAAGTACCTGGCAGCAGCACTGCTCCTCTTCCATGCTCAAGTGAAGCACGCTCTCCCACTAATACTTCGACCCTAGACAAATATAAACTGAAGAATAGTGTTACACAGGCAGAGATTTTGTGGTGTATAAACGCGGTAATGAATCACAACTCTTTACGCAGTGCTGAAAACAGATGTTGTTCTTTTCACTAGAATGTGTCCAGACAGTGCAATTGCTAGCGAGATGAAAGGACAAAGTGTCATATAGCATCGTGTATGGATTGTGTCTATATTTTCAACGTGAACTTAGTACTCAAATGGATGTGAGAGTATACTTCTGGGACGACAGCAACAACAGAGTCAGAACATGGTATTTGAATTCTGTTTTTATGGATTATAGTGCAGCTACAGACGTACTACATAGTTTGCAGAATGTATTGCAGTCGCTTGAGTCATCTAAGCTTCTGTAAATTTAATGTATGAGTCAAACGTACACATGGCACTTTTAAGGCTAATTAAAGAGGAACGTTGTGCCAATCTTGGTACAGATGCTCCGCGGCTTCTTGAATTTGGCTCATCTGGTCTTCACGTTGTTCACTGTGGTTTTAACCCTGGTACTACAGACCAAATTTTATACCTTTCAATACCAACCGGGTGCAATGGCCCCATGGTGATTTTTTTTCTTTTTTCTAGCCAATAATGTACACTTTTTGAAAAGAGGAGAAATTAAACTGTAAACTGCTACCATCTTATGTTTTATTAGCTAGAACATCAATGAAATACACTTACGTTTAATAGTTTTTTTTTTTTTTTTTTTTTTTTTTTTTTTTGCTTTAAGAAAAATAAGATATCTTTTTATTCTAAAGTAACAAATACTAAGATACATAATAATGAAATGTAGACGCCAGAAATATATTCCTATGCAACAAAAATTAAAATTATATAAAATTTCCAAGGATTTTTCACAAACTCACAGTCGTTCTTTCATTTAAGGGAACAAATGAAGGTCACATGGACTCATGTCCGGTGAATAGGTAGTGTGCTGTAGAACCTTCCACCCCATCGTGGAAACAAGTTCCTCACTGAAACTGCGTTGTGACAACGAGCATTGTCAATCAAAACAATGTGTGGATTCCTTATGAAGTTAGGTCGTTTCCTGCGCAGTGCAAGACGTAGAAGTTGTTCCAGGAACCTGCAGTAGTACGCGATAGTAGTCTAGTTCAGAGGGACTGCATGCCGTAATATGACACCACGTACAAAGTATGCCACTAATGCATCACATTCTCCCAGGTTACACTTACTTTCATGCTGAAACAGCTTCTTGGGTTGGGGAGATGATGGGTGACACCATTCATTGCATTGGCGCTTAAGTTCTGGCTCATAAGAGCGCGCCCATATTTCTTTAATTGCGATAATCCTGTCCCGTAATACGCGACCTTCCCGTCTGTAATGTGCCAAATGATCACAGGCGAGGGCGTATCTGTGCCATTTTGAACGCGTGTAAGGTGGTGCGGTACCCACAGGCATGCAATTTGCCGTAATCAAGAATATTGTGCATCACATTCAATACTGTAGTGAGGTGTTCCTACCTTGTTAGCCAATTCCCTGCCAGTCCACCTCCTGCCCACATACGCCAAAGATTGAATCAATTCAGTCACTCTGTTTCCAACCCTATGTCGACCTCCGAATGGTTCCTGTTGCTCACTATCACGTGCTGCACGAAACGCTGGAACCCAAAGTATCGCAGTCCGATACTGCAATGCGTCATTACAGCATCTTTCATGTAGTAGAGAGTGACATTCCCTGGCGTTTTTCCACGACCCACTTCGATCTTTATCCATGCACGCTGTTCTAACTTGAAAAATATCCTCTTTAGAGCGGTCTGATGACAACCTACATTCAAGACACTCCACTACTCCCGGAGTATCTTTGTCTTTAAATACTCCCTCCATCCCGAAAACAGGGAATCACACGGAGCCTTTGGAGTCGCTTGGAGACTTTGGAGTCGGACATCGAGGACTTTAGTCGCGAAGTTATCAAAAGACAGTCATCGGAGTCGGTCCGGGGAGTGCACGGCAGTCAATCGGGCACTTCGGGAGTAACTTGGAAAACAAACCAAACAGTTTATAATTCGGTTTTCGACATATTAAACACCAGACGAACAACAAAAGGAAGCCCAGCTGAAAAAATAAAGCTACAGGTGCTGTAACGTCAAATTTCTTCCTTTCTCTTTCTCTTCCTCACCTCTCACCTACCCTCACTCTCTCTTTCTCCAAAAAAAAATTAATTCTTACTTTTATTTCTTTTAAAATCAGACGGGTGTCGTCCGGTTCCAAAACCCGTTCTACCCTTGAAAAACATCCCAAAAATCTCACTCTGACGACACAGCTTTCTTTGAAAATACTTTTCAAATTAAGCACCCGTAAAACTACTATTATTACAGCAGCTACATTAGCGCCACCATCCGCGTTGTATAGCTCCACAAACCCTCCATATGTTGCTAACAGCATCACGAACAAAATTACTTGCGCGGGGATAAAACAATGTTGCCATGTATTTTTTCCAGCCCTCTTATTTATTTCTAACTTCACCATGATAGCTAGGAGAACATTAAAATGCTAATGCTGCCATCTACAGTGCACAATTTCAACCGAAGCTGAACTTTGACAAATATGTTTGCACTCAATAAAGGTCAGGGTCCAATGGACCCGCTTGGGACTTGATACTATGAATTAGTAAACCTACCACATGACTTACAAAAATAAAATAACAACCAAGTAATTTAAAACAAGAATGCAAACAGGAAAAGGAGACTTGATGACTTTTGGGTGAATGTCTTATCACCAAATGGTGTATATTTCTGCAAAATAGTAAAGATGTGCCTAATTCTTTCCCATAGTAATGCAGTCATAGAAAAAGTTTTTTCCGCATACAAGGAAATAATAGTAGGAAATTTGTCAGAGGATTCTTTAGTGGCGCAGCGTGTAGTGTATGACGCTGTCATTGTAGTTGGCAGCGTACAGGCCCTGCCTATTCCAAAACAGATGATACTATCAATGAGAAATGCATACGCGTGATTCAAGGAAGCCGAAGAACACCACAGAAAAGTAATGGCAGAAAAATTCGCAGGGCTGCTGAAAAAAGAAGAACACAACAGAGACTGAAAGAGCTTGGAGCAAAGAAACAGAAAATCGTAAATCAGTTGTCAGAAGAAGTCGCTACCATAGGAGAGGAGATGAAGTAGTTGCGTGGATTACTTCATTGCATACATGAATAAGGAGAAACTTTTTGATCTGCTAAGATTTTGCACATTGTTCCATTGCATTTTAACCTTTCTTAACTTTACGATTTCTTTTTCTTAGGATAGGTCGGGGAAGGGAAAAGTAGGGAAGTTGCTGAGAGAAATTTGCTAGACACCCTGAATTATTAATCTCAGCGACATCGAGAATTATGTATTCGATATTAATATCGGTCTTTTTAGATTATTTTTGCAAGTTCACCACTATATGGGTGCTAATGGAAGTTAAACGTAAATAGTATAGTGTCACCAATCAACTTAGGGACCCCGAAAACTATGGACTCGATACTAATATCGGTCGTTTTTTTTTATTTTTTTTTTTTTTTTTTTTTTTTTTTTTTTTATGTAACCTTCCATTCCATGGTACTAATGGATGCTGAACTTGAATTTAAACATTATCGGAAGTGTCGTTATCAGGGTTGGCTTATTTAAACCAGCTGTTAAAAAAAAAAAAAAAAAAGGTTTAAACCAAAAAGCGAAAAATGTTCGTAAAAGTGTGTGTTCCTAAAATCTTGATGGACACACTTTGTGGGTTATCACGTTTCACTCCCGTATATTATTCGTATTATATTCAGACCTAAATTCCCCATTCATTACTCAAAGGGATTATACTACAAAAGCAACTTTTGTTTTTTGTATAAGTTTATGAATGTTTCTTACGTGATTTTTTAATAGTTTATTATTATTATTATTATTATTATTATTATGCAGTTGCAATCAAAGAAAAATTCTAGATATTTTTTCGTTATAATAATGTTTACTATTGATAAAATACATCGAAATGCCGTACTTGGGGGGGGGGGGTCATACAAACCGCACGAGAGGCATTTATTGATATCTATTTATGTATAAATGGGTCAAAGTGGACTTAAATAATTCGTATCTTTATTCACTTTTCGTACTGATACGCCAATTAAGTCGTTGTATTTCTTTAACTCGGACTAATAAAAGTCGTAGTGAACTAACTTGGACTAAATTAGTTCTTCTGTACTCTGCAGTATTTTGAAATTATCCATATGTAAATCTGTATAATGGTTTGACTTGTTCAACTATTCATCTTTTTATCCTTCTGAAATGACTCTTGAAATTATATTAACAAGTATGTAAAGATCAGTACAACGTATTTTTATCAGGAGTCCTTCGTGAGTGAGTCGGCAGACGTATCGCAGTTATGGCCAATTAGTCCCGGTTTCGAGTCCAAATGAAGGACAATTTCCTTCGGATGTAAGCCGAGAAGCGGTTGGATTCCGCTTTAAGCGTTATGTGACCCCTTCCAACATAACCCGGTTGGTGCATAATAACACCAAGGCGAAACAAACTTATTATTGTTCATACCAGTATGTGATATAAATACATAGAGCAAATTATTTAAACCAAAAAAAAAAAAAAAAAACCTGGTTTAAACCAGAAAAAAAACGTTTAAACCAAAAAAACTAGTTTTTTGTTTCAATAAAAACCATGGTTTTTGCCAACCCTGGTCGTTATTCATCTCATCGACCCCGAAAACTGTGGAGACTACACTAATATCGGTCGTTTTCGATCATTTCATATGTCGCTCCTTTCCACTCTCCCTTGATGTGGCATATTCCCGTTTATTTTGAATAAGGAGTTTATATTCCAAGTTTCATATCCCTAACATGTCTCTAATTTAATATAAGGGATTTCGAAATATGACCATCTTACTGTAACAGTTACAAGCCCCACCGTTGTTTTTTCTCTTGTAATGAAGTATGTAAAAACGCTGAAACTGGTCTTTAATTATTTTAAGTGAAAACTCTAAATACCAATTTTCACATTTCTAACCTTAAGGGATGTCGAGATGTGCGCATCTTATTTTAAAAATTGCAGCCCCCCCTCTTATTTTCTTCCCTTGTAGGGGAAATATTGAAAAACGCTGAAACATGTCTTTAATTATTTTAAATGAAAAATCTAAATACCAAGTTTCATGTCTCTAAAAGATTTCGACATGTGGTCATCCCACAGTAACAATTACTTCCCTTCTAAAGGAAATATCAGAAAAAGTTGAAACACATGTGTAATTATTTTAAATGGGAAGTCCATTTTCCAAATTTCATGTCTCTACCATTTAGAAATTCGGAGATATGAACATTTTACTATAATAATTGCTATCTCTACCCCATTTCCTTATTGAGTTTCCAAAACTGTTTTTCCTAGTGGTACTTTACATTACGAATCATATACTTTGTTAAAATTTCAAGTTAAGCGGTTTGGCTTGGTCATTGGTCAATGAGTGAGTTAATCAGGATTTCTCTTATATAGATAGATTATGTGTGTTTTGTTAGAAATTAAAGTTATTCGTGTAGTTTGAGATTGAAATTAGTGAAAGGGAAGTAGAAGAGTCGCTCGTTTCTACAGTGTACAATATTACGAGTTAGTCTAAATGACGTACGTAAATTCATAAAACATTATCTGCTTTTTTTCTTCTTTCTTCAGAATTAGTCATACATCATAGGCACGTTTGAAATCTCAGCTAGGAGATTGAATATTGGCACAGATATCCTATTATTGCACCAACCAATATATATAAGCTTACAAACCAATGCATGAAATGTTAAGATCTTTTTTGAGGAAAACATAGACTGTTAAGTTTTATGAACAAAAGTGTTTATGAAATAAAGTTACTGAACATTTTAGATTTTCGTCGCACGAGTTTTCCAGTTTAGTTGATATATTCCTAACTTTCTGATTATACTAGAACAGAATTGAGCGATATCGAGAAATGTCAGTAAAATTGTATTATGTAAGAGTTTTATTCGTATATTTTTAGTTATTCGTAGTTTGTATATTTTTAAGAAAGAGAAGCATATTCTATGATTATTGTTATATGTATTACAGGTTCTGCCTCAAACTCATCATCCACTCAATGGTGCTATTTATCTTCTAAATCATTCTTTTAATCATTTTATCACTGGAATCAAGAATTACGAAACATGGCTGAGAAGGGACTTCTTTTAGGAATTGATATAGGAACAACTTCAATAAAAGTCTGCATTGTAGATCCAAATACTAAACAGGCATTATCTCGTCAAAATAAAGATACTCAGGCTAATGTCCCAAGTGAATTAGGCTCAGAAGGGAACAAACAAGATGTACCAAAGATAATCTCAGCGCTTCACAATTGCGTTTCTCGCCTTCCAAGGGACCAGCTGAAACGTGTGGTGTATATTGGTGTATGCGGACAAATGCATGGAGTATTATTATGGAAGACGACAGCATGGGAACGGCCAGAATCATCAGATAGATATGAGATCGATAGAGAGAAAGTCACTCATTTGTATACCTGGCAAGATACTCGCTGCACTCCGGAATTTTTGAATTCTCTCCCGACACCCAAGTCACATTTACATCTGAGCTCTGGGCATGGATGTGCTACATTATTCTGGAATAAACATTTCAAGCCGGAAAAACTAACCCGATTTGATCAAGCTGGAACCATTCAAGATTTTGTCGTAGCTATGTTGTGTGAACTTGGCAAACCAATTATGTCTGTCCAGAACGCTGCAAGTTGGGGATATTTCGATACTGTAGAATGCTCTTGGAATACGGATATTTTAGAAGAAGCTGGATTCCCAGTAAACCTACTTCCTTTGGTTGTCCAGTCAGGAGAAAATGCTGGGAATTTAGCGCAGCAGTGGCATGGTATTCCGGCTGGAACACCAGTTGGTAAGTAAACTAAATTCCATATATATAATCATTTGCAACTTTTCTCGATCCAATGGTAGATGAATGTTCTCAGATGTACATCTTCTTCATCTCCCTCTTTTACCTTTTCTTTCTTTCTTGTAACGTTATCAATCCGCCTGTATTTCCTTTCTGGAAATCATTGTAAATTTTATCTTTAGATTATTATGCACACTGGAGTACTGTATCCCGTGTCCCGGTTTCTGTAGCTATTTCATCTAACGGATGTACTCTTACTAACTAGCGGATTGGAACCAGGCCAACGAATATAGGTTTCATGCCGTTAAAACTACTGTGGGGAATTGGCAGACTTTGTCTCGTACTAGTTGCCGAGGTGAAGTGATACTGGCTCGCTTGCGTATCGAGCACTCTTATTTCACACATTCCAATTTAGTGCCTGTATTATGAAGACTATATCGTCCCGCTTAGGATTCGTCTCATTCTTTTAGAATACTAAGAAGCCCAAAATGTAGTCGAAGTTTTGGGGTATAACATGGTCTTTAATGAACATATTCTCATATGTATTCGTGAGATCGGAATAGTGAGCGTGCTCTGAGGTTTTTCTTTTTAGATTTTTCCTGTTATGTGTTACCATTGTTACTATCCTTTGAGATTTTTCTTGTTATATGTTTTGTAATTTGTTATTTATTCTTCTAGCCTTGTCATAGGGATGTGTTGTAACTTTTTAGTTTCTTTTTCCTTTCTTAATCCCTTAATCTTTTAGGAATCTTTAGTTTAAATTTTTTTTACAAGTTTTATTTTGAATATTTAATGTAAAGAATGTGTCGGCCATTGACTTATCTTGACGGAAGACAAATAGCTAGAGACGCGATTTTGTGGTAAATTCGCAATTTCGTTTAAAAATACGCATAAAGCGGGATAAAATCGTGAATAAAAATTCAATGAAAGAACACTATTTTCCTTGGCAATTACAATTAGTTACTTTTTATTTCATCTTAATTTCCACTCATCAATCACCATGATATGAGCTTATGCATGACTATATTAAACAATATTTGAGTTTTAAAAAAATAACACTAACCATCCTCACTGAATAAAAGTATAATTTAAAGAAAAATCACACACAGAGAGAACATTAATAGAAAAGAAATAACTTTAGTGTTCACAGTTTACTTATGCAAATAACACTTAAGCATTGTTTCAATGATTTCTGGTGTTAAATTTGTTCTTTTGCCGCTAAGTATGTCATTGTAAGAAGAGAGAGCCCTTTCCACATCAACATTCGAAACTGATATGTACACTCATGTCCAAAATGATTGTCGCATATCTATAACTGTCTTCTTGTAAGACATAATTTGATAATGGTTATGCAGAATACTTTTAATACGGATACTATGTGTATAATCGGGAAATGAATATTTGTGGTAAATTTCATAGGGAAAGAATTATAAATACGAAAATTAGTATGAGTGAAACAAAATGTTGCTAAATGGACAAGAAAGTTTTATTTTCGTTTTATTGTTCTTATTTACTGCTCTTTTGACATGAAATGTGTCACATACATGTCTTTGCCGATTATACATATACTAAAAGTGTAAGAAATACGGGGCAAATTCGTTATCAAATTATATTTCTACAACAACATATTTATAGACATGCGACAATAATTTTGGACAGGAGTGTACATTAGTTGGAGACACTTTCCAGCGATTTCTGAATGCTCATTTAACATACCGCACAACACTCTTTCCACACTACCCACTTTACCCGTAGATACCGTTTGGAGCTCGCATATAAAATTTCAAAAATTCATGGTGGTCTGTTTTCTCAAAAATAAGAATTTTTATCACATTGCGTTGAAAACAGGGACGTCATTTAGGGGGGGGGGGGCAATTGCCCCCCCCCCCAAAGAGTTTGAGAAATACATATACTTTAACCGATTGTCTACTAATGTAGTATTACAAAACGTGAAAGTCTTGTGTCGGTGGTGCCCTTGCCCCCCTCAAGCAAAGTCTGAAATGACGCCCCTGGTTGAAAAATTGTTACTTTTGAGTAAATTACGTGGAATATCGGGACTTGTTGCAAATTTCGCTATTCGACAGAATGTCGCGTTTAATCGCAAGCGTTATATGGGCTAACAAATGGTGAAAAGTATATATTTCAGATACACAACGTTTTCGCACAAAACTGATAATTTCGCGTTTTCGCGTGTCACCAAAAAATCGTGTCTCTACAAATAGCTATGCTGCTAACGTTCATATTTGACGTTCATAATCAATCAATGAACTACATCTTCTAACTTCATCATGTTTTCTCTCTTTCTTTCTGTTAACGTTATACCTATCCATCTGTACTTTACTAGGATCATGCAGCGGGACTTAAAAGATTGTGTTGTTAGTACGTCTGTCCATCCATCGGTCCGTTACTCCGCATAAAACTCCTGATATGGAGTTTTTTTTTTTTTTAATTCTGCTCTTTGGAATACATAGAGTGGTTATCTCGGCTGAGTTCTTTAATGGAGTCAATCCGTTAACATCTTAGCCGGTAACAATGACTTTAACAGTAACTGTCTCGGTAACAATGACTTTAACAGTGACTGTTTCGGTAACAATGACTTTAACAGTGACTGTTTTTGAATTCTGTTTATTGTAATAGACAAGTAGAGTGATTTTCTCGATCAAGTTCGTTAATGAACTCAATCCGTTAACATTTTCACATGTAACGGCAACTTCATCGGTGGCTATTCATAGCATACATGAAAATATTTCACCTGACCCTCTTTATTGTGTTCAGCAGAGTTTATTTTCTGGAATCACTGTGTCCAGTATCTTTAGACTATTACGCACACATTCCCCCCCCCCCCTAGCATTGGGGCGGTGATAACTTAGTAGCAGGGGCTCGTGCATTGGTCCTGGTTTCTATCCTGATTCTTATCGAATGGAATTTACGGTGGACAAACACGTGTGCGTACGGCGTATATTTCCTCGAATTTTCCCGTTCATTCCATCATCACCCATTTCTTTTCATTCATCACTGTCTCTTGAACACCGAAATAGAGTCATGGAACGTTAAACTTAAAAAGCTCCATTCCCTTAATATTGTATTATGGATAACTTTGCTTTTAAGAATAAACTGGTTACCTATTTGTATCTGATAATCCGCCTTCTTGTCTATAAATGGACTTTGGGAGGCACGGTGGCTCAGTGGTAGAGCACTCACCTTTGGTGCTAGTTGCCCCTGGTTCGATTCCAGGCTATAGGATTTTGTTTAGTCCATGGGATTTTTCGAGGTTTTCATTTTCTCCCACATCCCCATTCCTCAATTCTTTTACAATAGTTTACCTCCGTCCCCTTTAACCTAAATAGCATAATCATGGGTCAAAACAGTAAGTTTCATTTCTCAGAACATCATTTTAAGCTAAAATATTAAAATATATAGATGCAAGTATATGGCATTTAGGAAAAAAAGTGGTGGTACTTTTTCTTTTCTTTTTTGTTCTTTTTAAACAACTGCATTTCTTATTATACAGTAGATTAATCATAACCAAATAAGTTTACCTGTTTTGAGTACTTGCTCACTCTCATCATCACCTTCATTACGTTTCTTTTTTCTTCTTATAGACTTCATCACTTCTAGAAGGTGCCCCAATGAGGAATGTAGAGTATTTAAAACGTTTGTGTTGCCAGAAATAACTTCTTGATGTACTTCAGGGCACGACTTACATTAATATAACTATTTCTTTTTGCATTATAGCACACCAGTTCAATTTATTCATTGGTTTTCGCAACTATTTTGCAATTATTAATCCGTTGCCTTGGAATATTGACCAAACTTAACAATATGAATTCGAAAAATGTCGATAATTGCAACAATTAATGTCTTTAATGAATTTATTATTATAACTTTTTAATATTATTTTAATTTCAAAAAGTTGTAAATATTTTGTGCTTCCAAATAGTTAGCATGTTTATCGAGACTGTGAAGTGGAAGGCGATAGGTTGGGTTTCAGCATTCAAGAAATAAATCTGAGTTTCTGAAGATTATGTCAAGTGGTCCAATCATTTTGCTCGACAATTTTCAGAATTTTCTCTGTAGTTACTCTACCATATTACTAGTTCAAAACAATCATTAGTTTAATTATAGTGGCGGTAGGTTTAGGTGACAACTATATATGTTTTCGAAGTTGTGCCATTTTCTGGTATCAGAAGGAGTTACTAAATCTAAAGTTTCTCAGGCCCCAATTATTCGATCGATGCGAAATAAAAAACAAAATCTTAAACAAACTCTAAGCTTCAAGACTATGTATTAGCCATTGTCATCCAAGAAATATGAAAAGGTAAAATTGAAATTTTAGGAAGTACGCCATTAACAAAAATAGTCCCGATTTTAGCAGATGATTTTTGCAAGAAGGGAACTGGTCAGGAAGTTGAGCTTTCCTGGATTAAAGTCTCTGACGTAAATGTTATCATACATTAAGTTTCAGCCCTTTGACGTGTATTGGTTGATTGCATATATATATATATCTTATATATGTTCTTCATATGTAAGGTATATAAGATTAAATCAACCAGAGAAGTCAGCATTAACTCAATATACACTACCCGAAAAGCATATAATTTTGTTTTAAAATGCGTCAGTTATATATTTTCACTCATGGATATAAAATTATTAAGAGGAGCAATGGAAATAAAGTTGCGCGATAACACATTGAATAGAGGGAAAAGTTTGATATTAAAATAAATTTGAAATATTTTATTTCTATAAAAAATTAAGAGAATTGCAACAAAATTTGATGTTAAATATTGAAACATAAAATTATAACAATGCAACAGCAATAATTGTACAACAATTCCCTACATCAATATAAATCTGAAGATAAACACAGTGAGTGCATTTGAAACGTCAGTCTAATTAAATAAACACGGATGGAATGCCAAAAGTTTAAATTATTGGATAATAATCATCACCGAGAAAATAAAGTGGAACATGGAAAGGATAAAACGTGCTCATGTATGTTTATATTCAATCCTCTATTAATCATTTATCCACTGACGATTTCTAATGTATAAACAAATCTCGTTTATCCATACTTCTGCATACAACATAACTTTGTGTTCATAGTAAAGCCATAAGTGAAATCCATAACTCATATTTCAGGGGATGGATTGCATATTTTTATCATGCCTCTCACCAAGAATTTTTACCTGTGAAATATGTGTTTGTTTCATTTATTTAAAGAGTGCGCCCAACAAAGCATTAGCCTGGAGCCTCAATTTAATCTCCCCATGAGTTTGCCCGAACTTGAGTGTAAACGATAGCTTCCGATGCGTACAATACGCCTGTGAATGAACCAGAGTGGTCAGGTGCACCGTTCCTGAGATATCGCGTTCCAAAGGTGTGGGATACCACGAGATGGCGCCAGTATCGAGGCGCAGCAGCGAGATCGCCTCTTCACGCCCCGAGGGTATTTGTATAAAGTGTGAGGCTAACACGTTATGGTGGTCACAGACATAACTTCGTATCGTATTAAACTGGTTGATCAAGTTCGTTGTTTCTATCTTTCCTTCCCTCAACTGACTGTATTCGTGTTAGGTGCTTATATTTCTGCAAAAGAAAACGAACACACTGCACTTGTTTTCACTGCTTTATTTCGATTGTTCAACGTTTCTCTTCGCATTGAAAATGCTTCCGATGATGAGGATGTTTCTGATTGAGTTTCATAAACTAAAGTGCCACGTCGATCTTAACCTCGATGCCGGCGCCATCTCGTGGTATCCCACACCTTTGGAACGCGCTATCTCAGGAACGATGCATCTGACCACTCTGGTTCCTTCACAGGCGTATTCTACATATCGGAAGCTATCGATTGCAATCACGTTCGGGCAGATTCATGGAGAGATGAAATTGGGGCTGAACTTGGACGCAATCTTTCCTCAAAATCGTACGGAAAAGGGAGGGGGGGGGACGTCAAAGGGCTGAACCCTGATGCATGAGAAAATCTACGTCAGAGATTTTAATCCAGAACAACTCAACTTCCTGGCCGTTTCTCTTCTTGTAAAAATCATTTGCTACAGTTGGGATGTTTTTCGTCAAAAATCTCAGTTTCACTCTTTGATATTTCTTGGATGACAACGCAGATTATATACAGAAACCCAATACAGAGTATAATCGGTTGGCTAAACTGGATAGAGATGAGCAGGGTGCTTTATGCAAGAAAGTAAGTTGTAGGTTGAGAGGCTATACGAGGTGTAATCAGATCGGTTATGATGTACAGTACTGAAACGTACGCATCACAAGGAAGTGAAAAATGTTAAGATAGATGTGCTATGCGAAGAGGAAGGATAGAATAAGGAATGATTGTGTAAGAGGCACTGTTAAGGTGGAACCAGTGAGTATAGCGTTTCAACAGTGGTGGCCGAGATGGGCTGGACATGTAGAACGAAAAAAAAAAAAAAAAAACAAATGAAGACTATGTGGGAAAGAAAATTGGAAACCTGGAAGTACCAGATAAAAGAAAAAGGGGAAAACCCAAGATGAGATGGAAGGACAAAATACAAAACGATCTGAGGGAGAGAGAATAAATAATAGAGGATGCCTAGGATAGAGGAGACTGAAGGAAAAGAATTAAAGACGGTAACACCAATTGCATCGGGAAAAGGTAAAGACAAAGAAGAGATGTAAATACTGTATGACTGAAATGAGTATATATATATTCATGAAATGAGATCCTTTCTTTAGACACATAAATTCGGAGTAAACGTTACGGCAGTAAATATGAACTGCAGTACTATAGTGTAACCATTTTATAAATTTATTTTTTTTAAAAATGAGTAGCAGCAGCGTGTTAAAACTTAATGCTAGCATAATTCCGTAATAAGTAACGATATTTCTTGTATGCAGTCAGTTCATCTTTATGAGTATAGGTAAAAGAATAATTTAAAATTCATTAGAATTTCGAATATTGAAATAGGTGCAGGATTGGGTGATCTTCAGTGTTCTGTATTCGCAAGTATGGAAAATGATGAGGATGCCGTTCTTAACATTTCAACTTCTGCACAACTCGCATTTGTTATGGCCAGTGATTTTAAGCCGGAGCGAAATCCAGGTACTGTATTTAATTATTTTTATATAATTGTGTACTGTGTTGTGATTTACTTGTTAGTTCATGTCTATATCTACTTGTTAATCCAGTTTTCAGTATTATATATTTTAGTACTATTCTTAAAATCAGTAATGAAATCGGGAATTGTCTTACTCTTCAACACCAAGATCTGTATAATACAACATATCATCATCAGATAGTACGGATAGGAAATAGGAATAATTCACTCCTTCCGTACAATGTTGAAATTATTCATTTGCACCTATTCAATACAGTTACGCCTCAAAGATTTTTTGTTTGTTTGTTTGTTATAATACGAGGTCTTAACTTACCCTATCCGTGAACAATTTGAGCATCAAGCAATAAGGATTATCATTAAGTCTCTAAGAAAACACAGACGAATTTTCATGAAAAAATGTACAAATATATAATTAAAATTTCAAAAATGTATTCCTTTTACACCGTTATCTTTGATCGATTTCAACGCTAATAATATACCTAACTGGGGACTCAAGGAATGCATATGCCTAATGTAGCTATAGCCAAATAACAATTACGAAATAGTTTCATAATTTGGTAGAATGCATATTCAATATTTATTCATGCTTATTCAATATTCATGTTTTTGGGGTAAGTACTTTTTGTACTGAGTAATTAGAGAAGTTATTGTGGAACAAATACACACACAAATGTATGTCACGTCGAATGATAAGGTTCACTTAATAGTCCCTTCAACTAGCAGTAAAGTGCGTAATCTAAACGATGTTAGTTGGAAGTAATTCTCATGTATTTCCTTAGACGTGGCCAATTTCAACCGGACTAATATGGTTAATTCTCAACTCGCAAAGAAAATACATGTCTTGTTTCTGAAAATCTGAAGAATTTTTCCAAAAGTTCCGTGGAATATGTTCTTCCCTTTTTCTTTAAGTAGGGAGTGTTTGACCGATTTCAATTCCATGTAAGAGAGAAAAACTCATGTCATTCTCTGTGAAAATCAGATTTTTTTAAAATTTTATTTATTTATTTTTATGGAAATTAACGTGGAAAGCACGCACAAGCACTCAAGTACATGACATGGCGGGTAGTAGAAGCTCGTTTCACTTAATATACAGGGCTGTTATAGATGAATTACCGAAAAATAACATTAGATAACTCACTACACATAATAAACTTAAGAAATTTATTTGTAGTGTACAAATTGACAACAAAAATGCTCCATATGACTTCCTTTTATTCATTCGTATCTGTTTTACTTGTACGAAATTTCATCCTTGCTGGAGTAGATCATGTGAGCCAAGGTATGGTCTCACCACGACCAATTCGTAGAGAAATGGTCTGGGCTATATGTACAGGTAGAACCTCGTGGTGATAGAAGATCCTTGTGTCATCTTGTTCGAAAATAACATTGCGTCTTACATTTCGCCATAATTGTAGCATCATATTCAGAAATTTTCGAACTTACGCGATTAAGACTAAATACATAGTTCCTCTTATAATTATTTCATGAAGAAAAAATGGTTCAAACACTTCCTGGAGTTTAGTATGCAAAACATTCACTTTTGATAAGTTTCTTAAATGTTGTATGAACTTCATCGGTTTCCATGTGCTCCACATCCTCACTTGTGACAGTTAACTCGCTAAAAGCAATATTATTCAGAACTTAGTTTTCAGTTTATATCTTGTTTACCAAGTCCACACAAAACTCATATTGTTTCAATTTGTCATCGATAGTCAGCGTTTAAATCTTTTGAAATTTGAATGGTTTACACGTGATTGTTCTTATAAAATTCACAGTATCTTCGACTGCAGAATGTTTATCTCCAAACTTGCTTTTGATGTAGACATTTTTAGACATGCAAGGATTTCCTTCGCGGCTTTCACCTTGGACGTAGCACACAATGTGTTTCCAGAAACTAGTGCTAAGCTTTGACAGTTTTTCCTTGAGAGAACATCATGATACTATTTCATAGAACATCTTTCCACGACTATTGGTGATTGCGTCTCGTGATACCACAGACAATACTACGTGGTTCCGCATTAATAGAAATCCGCATGCTAATTGAGTTGCAGGTCACGCGTGCGGCAAAAGGGAAACCGAGTAACATGTGGTCATCTAAATGTAGAAGTCATGAGTTGAGTTGAGTATTGACAAACATCTCAAATAATAATAATGAATCGAAACAAAAATTATGTAATGCCGTAACTAGTTACTTAGGTAACTTGTTTAGAATAATTCAGCAGATATTGATTTAAAAGTTTAGTATGATAATTCATAAGCTGAATATTCGGCAGTCGGTTTTGTAATTCTTCACGTAAATTAATGGGATGCTAAATTTGAATGAAACATGGATACCTTATTGAAACTTAGTCTGAACTGTTACAAAGCTTAGATGTCGCGATTAAGAATAAAGCAGACAAATCTTACGTTCTGAGTCACCGTAGCCTTAATATCAGAGAGCAGATGAATGGTGGCTGTTCGATACGGCTCAACAGGTTTGATCCTCGGTCGTATGAGTTTGTTACGTCCGTAGTTTTTTCTTCTTTCTTCGATGTTCTCCCGTTTATCTCTTCGTTTCATCAATTTTTCCATAATCATTGTTTGTAAATATCGTATGTTCCCTTTAGCTACAGGAACGTTATATATTTCATGCCTTTTACGATCCGATCACATTTGTTGTTTCATATAGAAAGCAGTGTAATGACGGCATAAAATTAATACCAGAACCAGAAACTAACAAATAAAAAGTTAGATTAGTAATGTGATCGACAGTAATCATTTAGAAGCTTTAAAATTAGATAAATTGGATTCTGGCACGCACGAGAGCACAAATATTTGAAAAGTACAAGAAGAACAGGCTTTTGAATTACGTTATTTGCGAATATTCGAGTTTCTTTATGACGACATAATGTTTGTGAATAGCGAGTCGTAGTATAGGTAACCAAAATTATGCAGATTTAATTACTTGGGCGCAGAGCTTTGTTGCACTTCAATTGTATGGTGTTGATGCCCGTAACATACCAAAATTATACTTGATTTTTTTTTTATCTTGTTGTCCTAAAATATCCTAAAAATAAAATAACTTACCAACTAACATATTAGGTGATCAATTACTTTATACATTTATGAGGAAGATAAAATAAGGGATAACTAATGTTTTATTCGTCTGATTTCCATACTAGCTTCTGTCTTCTACTTAACAGAAAATATACTGTCATACTTTCACATAATGAGCTGTTGAAGTATATTTCTTTTTATAGGCTTATTTTTTTAAATTGAAATATTTTTTATTTCAGAAATCATGCCAGTGGAATATTTTCCCTACTTTGGAGGCAAATATTTGGCTGTGGGTGCATCTTTGAATGGTGGGAATGCTTTAGCACATTTTGTTCGACTCCTGCAACAGTGGACTGTAGAGTTGGGCTTTAACGTTCCTCAGTGTAAGTATATTACACAGTAAAAGGTTCAAATTAGCAGGGCTGGATGGGATTTTTTTAGTTATATGATAAAAGTAACTACCATCCCAAGTAAATTTAGTTTCTTGCCTGCGTAAAATTATTGTCTTAGATGATTAATTTTGCAGTATTTTAAAATTATTTTCTTGCAGAAAAGTAGTTACTTTTTTCCCTACAGATCATGCCTCAGTAGCTTTGGCAGAATCAAATAGGATGAATTTAAACATTTAAGCCAAGAAGGATTAATATGTGTAAAATATTAAAAGTCACCTGAAAATCTTGATATGTTGTAAAATTCATGTTAAATACTCTGAAATTCACCTCTTCAGCAGGACATGTTTTAGAATAGAATAAGATGTAGTGGTAAATAATTTAATATGGAAATAAAAGGATGCTAAACTTCTTCTCATTACCGATTCAGCTTTACTGCTTTGTAGGCCCGTGGAAACTGTACTTCACTAATAGTTGAATCCAAAGCCACGCAATTAGAAGCACTCTTTATTATAAAATCGTATGGATGTACCAGCTGGTTGGGTGACTTAATATTGGTAAAAAATCGAACTGGATAGTTTAGTGGTTAACTCACTGGTACATAAATAAGACGCGGGTTCGACTTTCGATCCAGTCAAATATTTTTCACTTTGAATTTTGTTATTCATGGTACTTCTGCGTCAACAGTAATAATAATAATATCTCAATTTTTAATTACTTTTTTCTTTTTAACTATATAGCTAAGATTTGGGAAAAGATTTTAACAATTGCTGCTGACGATAGTGCTGTTTCATCTCTGCACATAATTCCAACATTGTTTGGTGAGCGCCATATACCAGAGCAAAATGCAACAGTTACAAATATTGACCCAGGAAACATTAGCCTCGCCCAAGTTACACGCGCACTCTGCCATGGTGTAGTTGAAAATTTACATAGGTGAGTACCTACTGGAATGTATGTCTCCATACATAGTCTAGTACATAAGCAAAATTGATTAATTATACATAATAATATTTCGGTAGGAATACTTTGGCCTTCGTCTTTTTGTATGTTGTTGTATGTTCGTCTGTCCTTGTACCTTCATCGCTACACGAGGAAATGGCAAGTGGCAGGAAAATACTTGTTTTCACATGTATATTGATGATCGCGCTACAGTAAACTTTCACGCACAAAATGCGTAATAAAATAGAAGCATTAATGCGAAAAAATATTAGTATTAGAGAAAATGATAAACATAGCTATACAAAGCAGGGACAGGTAGTGTACAGTTCTGTAAACCAGCTCTTGAAAAATGAAATGAAATGAAATCTTTGAGTTTTATGTTCAGGAGGCAAGACAATGTGGTGAGGAACGACTTTGGATTGTATTTTAGTTTAGCGTCTTTTTCAGCATCGAAGCTATACGAGACGTAAACCTACAGCTTAATGTGTATAGCTGTTCGCCGCGGAATTCGAATAACATGAACTCCCACTGGAAATTGAACCTGGGTCTCCCACGCCAAGACGCATACGCTAACCATATAGCCACGAGGGAGCTTTGGTGGGGAATGGGCTATGCAGTGACGGTTAAATCCACCAATTGCTTCGGATTCAAGTCCCAGTCGGAGCTCACGTTAATGGTAGGCCCCATCCTTCATGCTCAATGTTGCATAAGAAATTTAAAAGAGAGAAAATACATTATGCTTTTTAGAAAGTCATACACTTCTGGTCATAAAAACTTTACGGGTTTTTAGAGCATAATTTCAAAAATTTCATCCTAGATATTTTCCAGTTTCTTTGAGTCTGCATACATGGAAATGCAGTTTCCCTACCTTGTATCAGAGAGAGAAACATAATAGTATGTAAGAAGAATAAACCCTGTTGTTGTTCTACCAATTAAATATATATTTGGCACATAGAATATAATCACAAGTTGAAAACTGGCATACTGAGAAATAGATAATCCAAGCCTGCGGAGTGCTTAGGACCGCCATTAACAGGAGAGGGGGGTTCGCAGTAATAGCTTTGTGGTAATAGGTAAGATGGCTTAACTGTATCCATCGTTTTGTTGAGAATGAATATGCATGAATGAATGAAATAAAATCATAAAATATATTACGGATATATGATATAGTACTTTAGAATGTATGTATTACCCAAATAAAGTTACAACTCCTATTTTTGTCTTTAATGTATACCCTTTAAGAGAGAACAAATAGAAATATGTTCTTTGCTAATTACTACTACTACAGTAATTCGCGCAGCGGGAATCATTATAGAAAAAAGAAATCCATTATTACATTAGTTAATCAATATTAATACAACTACAGTTATAAAGTATAACATTGTTTTACATCATGCATGTGTTTTTCATTATTCTTAAATATCATTCATGTTTGTTGTTACCTACAACTTAACATACACCTCGGAAAACTGTAGCGTTCGATTTCTCTTTGTAATTAACGGAGTAACTTTATGGTATAACGAACTTGAAGATTCATCACATCAAAGGAAACCTTCCTCATTGGCTTTTATTCCCTACAGAATTGATTTGGATTATTACCCATCTACCTACGAAGGTCTTTCTTATAGTATTATCTTCTCTTCTTGGTCTCTTTATAAATCATCTTTGTCCGGTCTCTCCGATTACAACTCTGTTCACTGTCTTCACTGGTTTGGAGGCTAGTGTATGTGCCTTTCGTGAATGTGGTCTCGGGTTCGATTCCTGGCGGGTGAGCATTAAATACATTACAGTGGGTTGTATTCCATCTTAAGCTACAGGAGAGTACCCCTCATATAGCCTCAGTGCTGTAAAGGGACGCTAAACTTCAACAAAGAAGGAAGTAATAAAACTCTGTGCGTGCATTACACGTGTATTCTCTTGATCGCGACGTGTCCTGCCCAAAGAGCACGTCTCGTGATATTATCCGTGTCAAATCATTATGCAAATTACGGAACCACGCCATATTTATTTTAAAAAAAGTCTAGATACATAAGCATATGTAGAAAGAATGTATACTAACGATTCTTGTTTTTTCGTATTATTTTTAGCATTAAAAGTCGTATTATTTTTATCACGTGACTGCATTTCAAAATGATGCCCATCTGGACACTGAATAGTTACTTTTCTGTTCTTTAATTTTCCTTTTCTTTTTTGTTGCCCTTCTCCTTGTATGATGAAGCTTTTTGCGAAAGTATATTGTGTTTCTGTTGTATATTATGTAAAATTATTTACGGTTTTATAGTCCAACTCATGAGATGCGAGAATAAAAAAAAAAAAAAAAATAAAATAAAATAAAAAAAAATAAAAAATAAAAATAAAAATAAATAAATAAAGAAAAAAGCCATCTACATTCATATTGAAGATCCTAGATGTACTGTAAATTCACACTTTTAAAACTATTGAGAACATAATAATACGTTGTAGATTTTTACAGTAGATTTGATTAAATTTTTAGAATTTCTATTCTTACGTTTGCTTTATAGCATGGTGCCTCGGGAGATGCTCCTCACTTCAAATATCAAACGCATCATTGGTATTGGATCTGCTTTGACAAGGAATAAAGTTCTACAGAAGGAGGTAGAACAGCAGTACCAACTTCCAGTTCTCATAGCTCCAGGACATGACGCTGCACTAGGAGCAGCATTGGTTGGAGTTTCAAAGGTTGGAAAGTTTCTGTGCTGTAGCCTAGTTTTATCAACAAAACGTAATTTTATTTTATTAAGAAAAAAATGTAAGGAACAAATATTATTATACATGTCTAAATATAATTGCTCTGCTTGTACAATCCGCGGCAAAAAACCTGCAACATGAGAATGTAAGTTTATTGTGATACCACGCCTAACAGCACAGGTAATCAACATAACGTCTAAATGGCACGAATCACGCCAGGATAAACCTCGGCGTCCTCCCGTGAACACTTATTTTGGAGCAAAAGACTTCGTCATTTCACAATAAACTTACATGATTATGTTGCAGGTTTTTTGCCGCTGATTGTACAATATAACCATTATCATGCATACCCTCATGCGAGAGGTAATGAAAAATGTTTTTTGCTAAGCCAAGCCTTTAACTTATTGTAAGGTTTGAGACTGCAATGCTTTGAACAGAAATTACTTTAACACTAAAATAACATATTTCGTAGTAACTGGGATACTGTTGACAACCGTACTTTTAAACGATTTATAACGTATATGTGAATTAAAATTTACAGAATTTATGACTTTTATATTTAGATATATTTCATGTATCCTTCCACATCAGATCTACCACATCATGATATCCATAGTTTCAGATTTTTGAAAGTTAGTACTGTTACCTTCATAGGGATAAGTAACGAATATATTAGTATATGAATCATTACAAGTGCAAGGGTAGTTTCCGTTGTATAGAGGTGCATTTACGAAATAAATATCCCGATACGAGGCGCATCCAGAAAGTAAGTTTCCCTAGGGCGGCAAACACAAAAGACACTGTGATATTGAAACATTTATTGTCACAAATACAACACAGATGACACGCATTTCAACATTTGCACCAACGGAATTCAGATCTTGTCATGCCGTGGGACCAACTTCTGTATTCCGAGGTCATCCAAGTCAGCCTCTTGGAGTGGAACCAGTGTATGACAACCGTCTGCAATGCTTTATCATAATCGAATTGCCTTATGAACAGGAATATATTGACGTGTATCAAACACGTCCCAGTGGAACGAGTGTAGATATATTGTCACCCGCCGCATAGCCCGGATCTTGCTCTGAGCGATTTTCATGTCGTCGTCTTCTCAAGAAATTCCTGTCTGGTAAGTATTTTAATAATGATGAACAATCACAGTCGGCTGTCATACTCCCAAACGACCGAGTTTTACGACATCGGAATAAAAATGTTGATCCCACAATAAATAGCAAGTGTCTGTATTCCGGTAGTGAATATGTTGGGAAATAATGTAACCTGTACTGTATCTGTAGCAATAAATATTTCAATTTTCTTTGAAACTTAAATTATGTATAGAAGCATAAGTACTTCAGAAGTAAATGTGTGTATTAGCCCAATAAATGTTAGTTTTCTCTGATTTGGTAGGTTAAGAACAGCACAATGAACAGCAAGTCAGTTGTGGTTTCTTTATATTGTGAGGGTTATACTAAAAGTAATGCTTGTTAGCTCGTAGTTTGTTTATTAACAGAGACACAGAAGTGAAGTTATACAGGCACATGCACCAAATCTTTGTGCTCAAAATGTCACTGTTCAAAATATGATAATGTTGTTGCACCCAACATACTTCCGCCACCTTTTAACTACTTCTGAAAAGCATAAGAAAAGAAGGAAACAAGTGAGTGTCGTTTTACATTGTGACTACATAGTTTGTTACTTCCAAACTATGCGAGTCTAATATTGAAACCGGAAAAGAGTAGTAGTAAATTTTACCACTTCCGTTTTAAGCATAAATATGTGAGTGAAGACATTACCTTTATTTGAGATGCTGAATCGATTCCTAGAAGAAGTTTGTCATCTGTTACCGTTTTTGTTCTATGACGATCAACGTTGAAACCGGAAGTGGTTCATTTCTACTACTTCCAGTTTGAATAAAGGGGGAGATTAGGCGTATCCTTGAGATACTGAATCAATTCCAAAAACAGCTTTTCCCTATCTCTTAACCGTTTTTGTTCTGACAATTAATATTGAAACCGGAAGTAATAAGTTACTACCACTTTCGGTGTTAGTAGAGAGATGCAGGTGTTACCTTTTCATCAGACTCAAAATCGATTCCAAAAACTACTTGTCGTTATCTGTTGTTACCATTTCGTTGTATGACGGTTAACGTTAAAACCGAAAGCGGTTAATTTGTACCACTTGAGATTAGAATAGAAAGTTAACGGATAAGAAGGAACTTATATTCTTGGGACACTTCATGTATTAAAAAAAATATTTAAAAAATTCTCGATATCTCTTAGTTTTTGCTCTGATATCTGTCAGCGGACGGACAGGCATATAGGTAGACATAGCCGTTCTGTAGGACATCCTATATCTATGCGTAGCATAGTTTGAAAGTCTAAAGCTGTAAAGTACTCTATTATGCGTGGTTTAAAAAAAAAAAAAAAAAAAAAAAAAAAAAAAAAAAAAAAAAAACCTGTACCCCGAAAGCATCTTCCTTGCATCAAAGAGGTGAAATGTAATGCCACAAGTTCAAGTGTGTAAGGAGCATGGGAAACAACTGACTACACTATTGTTGTAAATGATGGGCTTGTGGCTAGTGATATATAGGCCCTAGTATTATCACAAAGCATTGTAGTGACATGATGATTTTTTACAGATGGGTATCATCTAACGTTTTTTTGGAATCTTGTAAATGACGTAATGTAATGCTGGTTCTTCACTGTTGAGCTATGTTAAGCTGAATAAGAGTTTTACTTACTGTCTCATCATGACATGAGTTCAAATGTAATATATTGCGCAGATATTTGCAATTTTACGGTTGGATTGAAGTTAAGTGTCACTTTCAGCAGAGGTGCCAGCATCAGTGATATGGTAATCTAGGTGGTATTTCTGGGTCATGCTTAAATAAATCAATTGGTTTAGGAAAGGGGTTTCTTTTGGACACGGTTCAGACATTTATGACAGGTCTTTATGAACATGTAGAAGAACGACATAAATAACATTCGTTTTTATTTTAAAAAACGAAAAGAAAGAAAGAAAAAAATCATGGCGGAACACACAATACATCAATAGTAGAAGTGGCTTTAGTAAAGGGATGATTTTCTTTGCCTGTAAAGAAACCAGAAAATCCCGAATTTCACCTTCATAATGAAAAAGCATTATTTGGAGCTGAATAATGGTTATTAATTCTAAATAAATAAAATAATCATCCCAGTAAAAGTGATAATTTTCAGGTAATTCTAAACTTCCGGAAACCCTATCATTTCCCGAAGAAAGTTGAGTTTTAGGAATAAACTGAAAATTCTATTTGACAACTATTTCTTTGTTTCAAATTGGTCCAGTATTATATTATATTATTATTATTATTATTATTATTATTATTATTAAGATTATTATTATCGTAAAATTAACCGTGTTCCGGAACTTCAACCAGAAACTGAATGAAGGCGCCTCTTTGCCCATCATTTGTTCTAAGATATCGGCTTTAGCATAAGTGGGTTCAGTAAGGACTTCCAGTACCGTATGTTAATGAGAAAGATAATTACAACAACAATCCTATAAAGAAAAAATCAGTACTAATTATGTCTTCAAGCACCATATAACTGAACTGTGACTGGTCAATGAAGTAAAAAATCTTGTGTAATTGTTTCTTTGACATTCTTTCACATTCTTCTTTTTCTAACACATCTTTGTTTTTATTTCAGATTACAGATTAACATGCAGAACAACAAGCTTCTTAATCAAAAGACGCATTTTTGCTTGCCACTTAAAATGACCGTGATATTGAGGGCAAAATATACAAATCAAAATTATCTTCATTATGCTTATATTTGTCAGTAGTTTGTTGGTATCAAAATGTTTTACTAGTCAATATAGTTTCTATGGCTTGTATGTATGTGTGTGTGTAGAGATTATATTCTGTTTTATTTCATTTTTAAAGTATTTTCGATTGTTTATTATAAAGTAGAAGTTCTTTTATTCAGAGCAATATATTTTTGGTGAGTTAAGATTTTATGAATATATCTAGATTGTTTTTAGCTTTGATAATTTATATATTAGTTATTTTAGCAGAAATTGTTGTAAATGATTTATATAGCACTAGCCAGTCAGTAATTAGGGAAGAAACTGACCAGTGGGTAATAGATTTGAAAAGACAATAGAGCTCATTGGTGCGTTATCTTTAGTCTTCTAGCCCTTGGTTTATATAGGAAATTACTTTTCTTTTCTGTGTAATAAACAATGATCTGATTTGTCCCATGTCCCACTATTATGAATCATGGTCTGATGGGGGACTTCCTACGCCAACTTCAAATTGAATTCAGATCAGCGCGCACTATAAGCAAGCGCACTGCATTTGGCTACTTAGGAGAACTGATAGCTGTAGTATGTTCGTATTGGGCAGACTCATATATTATTTTTAACAATATATATATTGTGGTGATTAAATGTTAGATATTTCTTAGTGTAGTTTATTAAGTGTACTATATAAAAATTCAACCTACCGTTTTCTGTAGAAACTCTATATATAAGTAATACCTTTATAACAACAGCTCTTACTTTAGGGATTAAAAAGTTAATTCCTTACGACTTATTACATAATGTTCTGGAAATAGTATGGTAATAATCTTCGTTGAGTAATTTCATATCATCAACTATATACAAGCGAATATCAGTATGTTTTTGCCTTCGTATAAAAGCAGCTAAATCAGATCAATGGAACTTGCAGAACTTCTTCTTCTTTTCTATGTATACTCAGTACGCAGAGCGATACACTTTTCCAAGCAATAAGTGAGGTTACGCAGACCATTATTGAAATACACCGTTATGGCTTTAAAACGACTACTCACATTTGAAATCACCTGACTCTCTGTTGAGAAATGTCGACCCTTCAGTGACTTCTTCAGTTTTGGAAATAAGACAGTCGGAAAGATCAAAATCTAATGAGTAAAGGAGATGGAGGAATTTGCAAACACACTGCCTGACAGATGCAATTGTTTCGGGAGCTTTGTGAACTGATGCATTATCTACCTATAACAGCGCATTTTTTTTTTTTTTTTTTTTCGACAGTTTCTGCTTTAGCATATTACACGTTCCTCCCTCTAGTCACACACACACACACAGAATTACTAGTAATTTCCGTTGACGTTGTGGGAGTCGATAATAGATAAAAGTCTACATCTTTACAATCTTAGAATATTAACAGAATGATCTTTTTTACAGTGATAAATACGGGTCTTTTAAGGATGTCTAAGTCTGTTTTCTCTTCTTACTTGTAGCCTTGATCTCTGGCTCATCACAGTACATTCAGTTCTTGTCCATTGTCAGAAATACGCAGAAAGTCATTCTTGTTGAGCGTCAGTATCTCTGAATAGACGACAGCAATCCTAGTACTCTTCGTGCTGATATCTTAAGATAGATACAGATGGTTGTGTAGCATAGAAGATATTAAATTGTAATTAATCCTTAATATAACCACAGTTGCATTGATAGTAATGAGTGAGTCGAGTGAGTTGATCACTTCCGGAGACAGTGAAAGTACTAGATATCAAAAGTTACACTTTCGGCTTCAAACATTATGGTTGCAAAGGTGTTCTTTAAATTTGGACCAAAAATACAATTCTCTCTTTCACTGTAATGTTTATAGGTCTACAGAAAACATAAGCACTGTAAATTTCGTATAGGTGTTTTAGAACCCACCGGAAACAAATGGAGTTGAACAACTGTCGGAAGTACTCATGCTTGACTCATCCATTCTTCAGTCTTGTAGGATAAACTCTTCAATTTGTTTCTCACCATATCGCAGTCTGTTTCAGAACTGGTTACTTTCTTTGGATTCGTCTTCAACGGTATTACAACCACGTTTGAAATGTCGTTTTCATGTTTTCACAGTGCCATAGAATAAGTCTTCTGCATAAACATTTCAATTTTATCGTGGTTGTCGTTGGCACCTGTGTTCTTAAATGGAGGACCTTATCACTGCCAGGTAATCAGTTGTATATAATCCTATTCCTTCCGCCCGTGTAAATGACGTAGCTCAGGGATCTTCATCGTGAAAACAGAAAAAAGATGCCTTTCTGGTCATATGCAATGTATCCTGAAAGTTTCATTAATGCTGTTCAGCTGCTTTTATGCGGAAAAAAAAAAAAATGATACTTCCTTGTTCTATAGTAAGGAAAAGCTTCAGTTTTTGTAAACTATATTTAAAGAGTTACTGTTTTACCTTAGACTTGCATGTTACTTTCCTATTCGGACCAAGTTTTGCAGCCAATATTTCAATCTGCGAACTTCTTCGAGGCTTTTAGCTTCTTATGATAAGTTTAAGTTTTTACAAATCTGGTGTAGATTTTGAATATTTAACAGGGAAGAAGCAAGATGTAGAAGCTTCGTACTCGTCTGTTATAAGAAGTTCGCGGCAACTTTAGTTAATGAAATACTGACAGTAAAAATTGGTCCGAATAAGAGGCGAACACGCATCTCGTAAGTTAAAACAGTTTCAAATTGTGTAAAAAAAAATTTGATCACTATTTTTCTTACGAAGATCTTTGTGTTAAAATATACAGGGTATAAACCTTTTGCAACGTATTTAATAAAAATGATAGATTATCGTATATTAAATATTGTAAATAAAGTAAAAATTATAAAGGAAATCATTAAATATAAATAGGGTAAACCTATTATAAAGGAAATCCAGGAAACGATAGATCGAATTTTTGAACACAGTAATAAATATATTTGCACTATTGATCCTATAATTCTAAAGCTTGCCAAACCATGTTTTCTGTGATAAATGAAAACTACAATATAGGAATAGCACAAAAAAACAAAGTCGCGCCCAACAAATATGAAGTATAAGTAGCGTGTTTTTTTACTGGGAGACTGCTGAATATTACAGTATTATGCTTATTGCTCAAACCGATCAGATAAGTTCTGTTGTGAAGAATGAAAATAATTTTATATGTCGATCTCTGGTACGTGAGTAAGCCGTTTGTAAGAATGAAAAAGGTCCTTGTTGGTGTGCTTCCAGAACTGGAAAACCGAAACTAAATAAGAAGCCGAAACTAGCGCGACCAAACAGACTTTGCCGATAATTTTGAAAACAATTGACCTAGTTTAAATTAATAACTAAAACTGAACTCAACTCCTAATGCAAGAGCCATTGGGGGCCAGGGCTACCAGCCGGTTTGTGGTACTCATACCTTTGGGGTCATGTATTGTGAGCACATTTAGCTTCCCTCGTCGTTGTTAACGCCGCAATGCCAACAGCATCTTGTGATTGCGAACGGGCACCGCTCTTCCCTCTGAGCAGATTCAACACTGATTGACATCGTTGATCTCGCGAAGAGCAGTAGTTCATTGCAGCTGCAAGGGCGTTTCCTGGTACAAATAATAAATGTATACAACTGTAATATTTTTTGAATATATGGGGTAAAAACAATTGCCATGATTAAGAATCTGCAGTAAATAAAATCAGTTAGGAACTTAATTGGTTAGAAAGGATCTAATATCCAGATGGTAGGAGATAAAAGTAAAATAGATCAGAGTGTCAAAGTACACAAGTATGTGTCAGCCTGACGGAAAATTCATCTTTTCACTAGTAAACGATGTTTACGTGATCACAATCACACCCAAATTTCAAATATTGAGCTTGTAATTGCAACATTTGTATGGCATTGTTATTTCTCACAGCTTGTTAGCAATTCTTTGTATGGGCGTACCAAGTAAGATCTTTTTCATTCTTCAAACAACCTTGTTTCAGTTCAGTTTCGTATTGAATCCTGTCGGGTGCGTTAGAGAGGAATGATTTCCAAACTGTGTATGTAAAGGCGTCCCAGAAGTTGTGAGAGTAATTTTATAATGTATTTACAATACTTCCTAGTAATTGAACAATATATTTACTTTGAGATCAACTTATGTTGCTACCCATAGCAATTTTTAAATTACGTAAGTTATTGTTTTTCGGGAATTCATGTACGAGCGTGTATTTGGATATTGTAAATTTGTGCATCGAAGAAAATGAATGTTTCACCGGCTTCCTACTCTTCCCTTCCATGTATTTTACATTTACCATTCCATTTCTGTTACATACTTTTTTTTCATTCGTAGTTTTAAACCTGTCTCCAATCATTTCGATCTCGTGAAAAATACTCTCTTTTAACGTACTTCCATGCTTAATTGTGACAACTATTCCAACTTTTTTTTTTTTTTTTTTTTTTTTTTTTTTACGTGGATATATCTTAGCTATTTTAGTTTCGATGCGGAATCTAATATAGGAAACACAACTTCAGAAACTCACAGTAAGGGACAGAAAAAACAAGTCTCAAGGCTTTTAAATAAATCGCCAGGTTATGACTTTTCCAGTTGCTAATTAATTTATAAATGCAACTTTGTATGTATTGGAGAAAAAATCATATAGCCTAATCAAACCCTATTATTAATTTAAGCTTACATATGTTGAAATAGGCTCATTTTAGGCTGCGATTCTATTAAATAGACTAATCAGACTCTAACGTTAATTTGGCTTTACTTTCATACTACATATTGGAATTCGGTGCGAGCGGTCCCGGGTTTGATTTTCGGTGGGGGACCGGTCAAAAAATGTAAAAAAGCTTCTTGACGCCAACCATCCTGAATGTGGTTTTCCTGTTTTTTTCTCATTTACACAAGGCAAATGCCAGGGTGGTACCTAACATAGGTCCAAGGCTGCTTCCTTCCCTTTCCCCAGATAGTGTGATCTCCGAGGGACCTCATCCTCGTACGTGACAGGCTAACTTGCCATAGATGCCGAAAGCCCAGAAATCTAAATCATGAATCCTATATATTGAAATTAACTTACTTGAGTACAATGTTATGAGTTTATTTTTTTTTTAACATATATAAACTTTATATAAAATAGGCGCTTTATGACACATGTTGAATCACCTCTCAAGGAGCAAGAACAAAAAATCCGTGAAAGCAAGTCAAGACCGAGTAGGAATACAATAAAACATATCGGGATTTCGGGAGAAAATGACTTAATCATGACACACAAAGTAAGTCCAATAAGCTATAAGAAGCTGTTTTGATAGGTTATTTGCCCTGCAAAGATGTTAGTCAATTTTGACTTTGGGAATAAACAAGAGTCAACATATTGTCATGATGACTTCTGATTCTCGAAAGGAGCGATGAGTTGTTTCTACAGAAATATGTGGAAAACTGATGAATACGTTTAGATTGTTGTGTCGAAAAACGTTAACAATATTTTTAGAAAGAAATTATATATATGTTCAGTAATAAATGCATCTCATTGTTGTATTTATATACACTTGTCAGTTCTGGGACGTTCTTGAATTATAATAAAAAAAAAAATATCTATTTCCTCTCATGCATTTAGTTTGATATGAGTATCATGGAAGCTAAGTAATATATCACCTTAACTACGAGAAAGTACTTTACGTAAGAAGGTAACAGTAAAAATACAATCTCCCCACTCTGCCTTAGTTCAGAACATATCATTGTTTCCAACACATCCTATTGTGCAGCAATAATAAGTATTCAGATGGGCATCTAAACTTATTCTGATTCGGTGTCTGTCTTGGACCACTTTTGTGTTGATCAAAGGTAAAGTTCATTTTTGATCAAGACAGTTATTGTGAGACAGATAAAAAGGGGACTTTTAGGTCACAAATACATATAAAAAAAAAGTGTTGGAATTAAATGTATAAAGCATGTGTACGGAAGTGTTCAAATCATATTATTAGTTGTAAAATGCTTGCTGTTTTTTTTTCTTATCTTAATTTCTATGATGTCTATATTGTTAAAACATTACTTTGGCAAATTCGGTATATTTATAAAATAATGAATTTACTTTATTGAAACTTATATCAGATCATGTGTTAACCATAAAATTTTTGCTTACACGTATGAATCTTCTGCATTTTATATACTATAGGATGCACGAAAGGAAAACTAATTTACTCAGCCTTTCCTTTTTCTATAGCAATTTCTACCTGTTAGAAAGACGATCAAATCTGCTTGTTAACCCATAGCTAGAAGTGCAGAAAAAGTAAACTCATTATATCTATTACATTTAAATGTAGTTGGCTGCTTAAAAAGTTATAATTTTCGTAGTTTGTTATATTTGTAAATAAGCATAAAAGTATTCTTCTATATGAGTTGTTAGTTTCTTATAAGTGTAATGCTTTGCGATTACTTGATTTAAATTACAGCTTGTAAGCTTGGCTAACAGACTTTGCAGGAAGAAACAATAGTTTTGTATGGCTGTATAAATCAACAGTATTGTGTACTAATCTGGTGAATTGTAGTGGAACTATGTGAGGACATTCCAAGGTAGTTAGGAAACAGTCAAAAATTGTTTTAGTTTTAAGGTATAATCACTCTTGACTTCGTAGCTCATGCAGAACACAGGAATTGTACTGGAGAGATTGTACGTTATTTTGCAAAAGTATGCTACTTTAAAAAAAGTACTTGGGTACCTGTCCTAACTTATTCTCGAGATTCATACAATATCAGCTTCTTGTAGAACTTCCATGATATGCGATCATGGCAATATTTTATGAGGAAAGTAAGGGAAGTTAACTGCAGATTCTATGCTCTGTCATTCTTCGCACCATTTGTCACTTACTGGTGTCACAAGTTTTTGATGTTTGTCTCCTGAAGCAGCTTCTCAGTTCTTTCCACAGTTTCTCGATAAGAATACAGATTAAGGCTTCGAGCATTTCAATCCAGTTTGCAAATTTTATTGTTTACTTGCTGTGCCGTAACACGATCTCTGACATTATCGTCTTTGATGTAACAGGTTCATACCGTGAACATCCGCAATGTTTTAACCATTTCGTTATGCAGAATGTCGTTATGAGTAGACCGCTATCGTCTCTTGTGCTATGAACAATTAATGGTGTGATGCCACATCATGAGAAGTAACCCTGTATTAGAATTCCACCATCTTTACATTCATGGTCGACACGATACACGCCGGCACCAGCCGTTCTCTTGGGAAATGCCACCCCACAATTGAAAATTAAATTAAATTTCTAATTTTACGTCCCATGCTTATATCGTTTATGCTAAAAGAAACTGATGATTAATGAAGATAAATAATAATAAAAAAAAATGGTGGAATGAAAATGGGGGAAGCAACGGAAGTACACCGAGAAAACCCACGAACACAATATTGTCTACCACACTGACTTGGCCTGAGATCGCAGGGACCCTCAGCACCAGAAGTGAGCGCTCTATCGTTAATAGTATACCATAAAACCCTACAGTATCAATAAAAATTCAGGCAAAGCCTTATATACAATCTCTTCTATTGTAAATCAATCACGCTAAATAAAAAGGAATAGATTTTATGTAAACACAAATTAGCAAATGGAAAACATACGTACGTACTTAAGGTTCTCTCAAATGCAGATTTCTGACAAGAAAATTCAGGTTGGCAATACCATATCTGTCAATTAATTTCAGGCCAAAACGCTGTTAAAGCTCATTATTTATCAAGTATGACTTTTTTTTTTTTTTTTTTTTTCAGAGCGCAAAGGTAAAATATAGATAAAGGGTCCTTGGGAAAGGATAAATCACCTCAGATAAACTGGCATAAAAACAACAGCAGGCCATGGATTTTTAAAGCAAATCCAGCAAAGCACAGTTTTTGTCTGGTGGTTATTTACCTTGGAAAGGTAATCACAGTGTAATACAAGACATCAATAATAACAGTGTAATACAAGACATCAATAATGTTCAGAAAAATGATCACGAAATTCTCTCTTTCTACGAATACCCAAAATTTTATCCGCCATCAGAAACGATATATTCGCAAAATCTATATTAATGGAGATATCATATCCGTGCAGACCTCTACCCATAGTCTTCCACTTTCTAAGAACAAACATTACAATTGATTTAGGATGTTCGCGCAATACAGCTATTTTGTGAAGGACAAGCCACAATCAAAGCTAGTGAGGCATGTATTCTGAATCACTAGTTTGCCTTTCTTTATCCGATGTACCTCATTATGATGGGTCCCAATACTTTTTGAAAATTAGTGTATTTTTGCTGAATTATTAACGAGATTATAGTTTTAATATAGTATGAATTATACTACTTTAATTGTATTTTTTTTTAAAAAAAATCATAGATATAAAGAGCATTTCACATTTCTCCCACCGATTCGTATTTGTAAGAATAGTCGTGTTATATACAATTTTCACCACTCATAAATAAAAGTTAATAGTGTTCCTTTGAATAGTTTTGTTACGTACGCAGACTTGAAACTCTGACGTGATTGAGAAAAGATACGTTTTTGTAACCTAGAAAATTAAACTCACAAATAGATTGTACAAACTCTAAATTACATTTGTTATCATTAAGTTTAAACTATAATGTAACATAGATTCTTACGAGATATTTATACAAAGTGATTATTATAAGCATTCTTGATTTATGGTTGTAAGCAATCAAGAGGAGATTTTTATGTAACAGTGAGACATATTCGTTGTTTGTCCAGTGATTTTAAATAAATAAAGCCAAAGAAATTTTCTTCAAAGATGCAGCGTTAGGGGTAATGTTGAAACTGATAATTAGAGACCGTATGTTACGCAAAATGCCTATTCTTTAATATTAAATATATGATCAAAAGTAACGTTTTAAAGTTTATATAGGGGGTTATAGTTTCAATTTAAAGCAATTTTATTTTGCATATTTCGCCCATTCTTGCCTAAATAGTTGCTTTCGTGCCTAATGTTTCCTATCCTATGCATTTTCTTCAAAATAAGACTGTTGGGGAAAAATATTTCGAAAAAGGATTCTGCCTCTTCTGAGAAATAAAAGTGCTGTTTGTAGTGATAAGATGCCGTAAGACCTTGGACTGCTGTGTATTGATAAAGTGCTGTAAAGCTTTGGACTGGTGTATGTGTACTGATGAAGTCTATAAAATTTGGATTGTTATGTGTAGTGTTAAAGTGCTTTAGAGAATGTATTTACCAAATACACATGGGATACATGTCAAGCTTCGTTTTATATATATATATATATATACAGTAAAAGAAGATATTAACAAAACAGGTATGTTTCTATATTCTTTTCATCTTCATTATTTCGAGTTATGTTTTAGTGCCCATTTTATTGCTTATTTTTTAAATTTTAAGTGCTTATTTGCTTGCCTATTTTCCAGGTCTTTAATGCCTAAACATCCGGTCTCTACTGCTAATACAAATTGAAAATTGGAATACAGGATTAGTTTTATGATTTCTTCATTCCATAAATTAAGATCCTTTTACAAACTTCCGAAGGATTATAAATTTTCCAACGTAATTCCTTTATTTACCTGATTTTGTTTTCCCTTAATTAAAAAAAATCTTCCTTCGCATTTAGTAAAAACTCAGCAGCCAATCAGTAAAAATATAATGATTACCAAGTTTTCTAATGGAAGTACAATTGAATTGCTTTCTGCAAAAACAAACCAACTACAGACATTGAAAAATCAGTTCTACATCCCACTGGCTGGAAATAATGGTATTTCATTTGCATCGAGTTGATCCAAACAACTTAAGATACATTCCGAGATCAAACAAGGACGGGAGATACCCCAAGTTTAACTTTTTATGATTTTAAACACTGTTGAACTTTGCAAATGTTGAAATGCGTTGTATGGGTTGGATTATTTCTGCATAAACCCATCTGATTGTAGAATATAAATATTTTACTAAATATGTAAAATGAAAAGCTAAATGATGTACAAATGCAAGAGAAAGAAGAAGAATATTGAGCTATATTTTTTATTGTTAATATCTTTTCATTTCTTTTAAAACTAGAGTAAGAAACCTTATTTTTAATATTATAAATCTTATATATAAAAGAGAACGCACAAATCCTTTGTTCCCTCATCACGCTAATACGGCTGAACCAATTTCTTTCATTTTTGGGGGGTTATTAGGATTTGGACCCTAGATGGTTTTTATCATATCACTTTAATTTTTAATTACCAGTGTCTTGAGATAATTGACCATTCAAGTGTCCATAACGTACAAATCCTTTGTTAGTTCATCATAGGTAAAAATAAACGTATTTATATGCAACCCGCATGACCGTGTCACTCGGCGGGTTAACATAAATGACAGGCGATATAATGTTAACATTTACTGCAATCTACTATGGTTTTTATGATATCACTTGAAAGCGAAAAAGTAAAAATTATCTAAGTAACAACGTTTATTGCGTTCCGGGGTGACCGCAGCGAAGCGGGGCGGGTTAACATAAATGACAGGCGATATAATGTTAACATTTACTGCAATCTTCTATGGTTTTTATCATATCACTTGAAAGCGAAAAAGTAAAAATTATCTAAGTAACAAAGTTTATTGCGTTCCGGGGTGACCGCAGCGAAGCGGGGTGAACGCTGCTAGTCTGGGATAATATATTTTTAAATATTAATCATTATAGATTGGTATCTTTCTGTGTTTCATATAAGAAAGAGAAGTAAAATACAGATATAAAATGTTCTGTTTTGCAGTCATGCTGTTCTGAAGTACAAACCATTACTATTAATTAAAAAGTCCACTTCTGTAACGTGTGTAATTGAAGTGTAGAAATAACTTTTCATAATTTATGGTTTGAAGTTTGTTAATGCGAAGTCATTAGGCAAAAGTATTAAGAACTACCTGCCTGATTGTACATAGGAAACTAATCAAATGGTTACTCACGATAGGGTCAAGAAGTTTTTGCAATAATAAATCACCGTAAAATATGAAATAGACTTAGCAATAATAAACCACCGTAAAGATAATTTTAAAAGACTGACCACCTTACGCAGAGTCGTTTTGACGTATGATTAGCGTCATACTATAAGCCTGACTACTGCAGGAAACATATGTTAATAGAATTCTTTGGTATGGGACTAATCACGCGTCAGAACGACTCTGCATAAGGTCCTGAAAGTTTATGTAGATAATGATGCTTCTGATGCAGTCTATAAAATGTATTCAGCTTGCTTTTAGAAATATTGTTTTCAATGCTCCTATGTTTAAAAATCAATGTAAATTTTATTAAAGCAAATAAAAGTTTCATTTTAAAGTGTAGATGAGTTCTGATTTTGGCAGATCCCTGATACTGCAATTAGAATCAAAAATGATTTTACTCTGTTACTTAAACAAGATAAATATTGTGTTGATGATATTGAAATATCCGGTTGACATGTGTCGCTTTCAATGAAAAAAAAAAAAAAAAAAAATTTGTAAGTGAAAGTACTCTCCAGCTGTTGCATCCATACTTGCCGTCATTAAGCCGACGAATGAATTTCGTACTGAAAAAAAGTCTGGAAAAAAATATACGATGCGAAGTCCTGAACCGCCTGTTTATTGAGGAACTTTTGTTAAGAAATTATCGAGATACCAGAAAATGTGACAGTCGATGGCAAAGACGTTAGGAGAATATGGTGTGAGAGGAGGTTGCAGCGAGTTTTGTACTACAACTCATGAGTAGTCTATTGCGCATATTGCTGTCTTTCGTGCGACATTTTGGGACATACATTGTTGTGTAACATGAGGACATATTTGTTGACCATTCCTGAATGCTTGCAAACGAACTTGCATTGCATTGCATTTCATAGATTTCAGTACCGTAACGATTTACAGTGATAATTTTACCTAGTCGGAAAAAAGATGTACCACTTTAACCATAGACGACCATACCAGCAACAACACCTGTCGATGGAGGGGCGGTTTTGGAAACTAACCAGAATGGTGATACTGTGCCTTATTCCGTACTAGCTTTCGCAAACACTGCTGCGCGTAACGCAACGCAAAACATCAATTATAACTACTATGGCTATCATTGAAACTAAAGTGCAAATTTTACGGTGTGTTGACGCAAACCGCTACGGAATGGGGCCTCATGATCCGACCACTGTTCTGATCGTTTACTATTGTAGCAGATCTAAATTTCACCAGAAGTGTAAATCTGATTAAGGGAACTTCCTCGATTAGTGTGCATATGTGTAAACGGCGATTCTTGTTGGCTGGTGTCAACTCAATTCTTGTCCTATTAGTCGAACTTTTTCACTTTGCCGGTTGTGCAGAGCCACCGAAGAACGACAGTGGTGTGACATACAAGTAATTCGTCTGCAATTGCACGGACCCTTTTCCGAGAGTTCGCTTCCAAAGTGTTCCTTAGAGCTCGGACATGCTGTAGATCGCAGGCTTTCCAATGCTCCTATATTTCCTATATATTTGATTCTCTTCTTATAAACTCCTATATTTTTGTGGCATTGCTACTTTCACTTGTGAAAATAACATAAGGAAATAAGGCAAGGGTGGTTGGAGAGCCTTTTGTCTCCACAGGAGAGTAGTTGAATGGAGACTCTAAGTATTTCGTTCTTTTCTGCTTATTGTCTAAAGATAATTAAGACCAAACAATATACAGTTAGCGAAAAAAAAAAATATTCATACACCTACAAAATGGAACAAAAAATAAATTAATTTCGTTATATTCATTAATAAGTTCTATAGAGTCGTGATTTTAAAGACAAATAATTCATTTATTTTATCTTCTGCGCTCTGACATGGTTGACGTTAGTGTTGCCCAGGCAATGATTCACACCGCATCCGTGAACATGAACGAACTACAGAAAATTCAAGACGAGCAGAACAAAGAGGAACAGAAGATGGTAAATACGCATATTCAGGCACTGAAGAAAATGAAAGTGTAACTGATACTTTTACTGTGTTTAGATATTTAAACTCTTTGTAATTTGTGTTTTGTGAATTTTTTAAATGAATTTTGTATTGATTTTTACAACTTACATATACAGTAGAGCGTCGATTATCCGAAGTAATTGGGGGACACGGGTGTTCGGAAAACTGGTTTGTTCGGATAATCGAACTGTACATGTTTATTTGCCAAAAAGAAGTACTGTACAGTAAATTTATTCATAAAAACAGGCATCTCTTTAAGTACGTATTACAAAGTAACGTACAAAGGCAACTTTAGTAGGAATATATAGTATGTGGTACAGTTTATTAAACAAAAATATGTACATATTACATACGCATTTTGGGTGGGAGAGTAACAGGTGCGAGCGAGTACACAGTTCGGTTAAGCGGTCGTTCGGTTGACCGACGTTCGGATAATCGACGCTCTACTGTATTATTTGAAAAATAAAAGGAATTAACATAGAAATGATATTATCTTGCAAGTGATGAAATTATTTACATCTTGGAGACGTATACTTACAAACTCTGATTTTTTGATTCAGTTTATTTTTATACTTTCCTTATGGTCGTTGCTTAGTACTGGTGAGCTACGTACGAAAACAGTAAGAAACTCGTATAACAATTGGTGTAATTTCCATGTGATTATTATTATTCCTACGTATTGGATAAATGAAATTTCCTTTTCTACAGCTTCACGAAACCTATATTTTTTTCGTCGTGATTTCCTATATTTTTTCCATTAGCATGATGTGGCTCATTTACCAATGTTGTGTCGCTGGCACCAAATTTCACACATTAATGGCGTATGGTGCGTTCATTCACCACTCCTGATATTTTTCGCGGTTGGATGTGCACTAGAGCGGAGCGAAAAATCACTGTTTTATATATCGAAAACGCAATAGTGCGGAAAAGTTGTCAATTGATATTAATAAAATACTGTAAAAATTTCGTCATTAAAATCAAACATTTTGCGGTGGCGAATCGCCAAAAAAGATTTTGTGTCTTTATAGGGTATGCAAAACCCGCCGTACACATCACTTTTTTTGTGTTTCTACGGTAAATGAACAAATTATTACCTATATTTCTTAACTCAAGCAGTCTATAAAATTGAAGAAATAATTTCTAGATGATTTAGGCAGATTTGTAACCATAAAATAACAGAACATTTTAGCAAAACAAAATATTGTATATCATATACTGTACTTGTGATTTCATATAAGATTCTAGCATTGAATTAATATGCCGATAAATGTGTTCATTGTTCATTATAATTTTTTCTTCAACACACTTTTTCCTTTAAAAAAATTATCGTACTGCTTTATAGAGTTTACCTTCCTCCCCTGCATAAGAATTCAATTTGGACTAGTCCAATTGATAGGAGCAGTGTTAAAAAGAAACAACGTTAGTATTCGAAAACTTGTTCGAGTGTGGAAGAGAATCTTTTCAAGGTAACTTTGCGGTGTTAACATTGCGTTTCAGTGTTTCTTTCGTTGGTAAGTGTATGAACAGTTTGTCACCCCGTGCTTGGACATTCAGCTGAACTTTCAGATGTACAGTTGCCCACCTGAAAGATCAGATGTAATGAAGCATTATTTTCAATTGATAGAACTTGAAAAGTGTGAGAAAGGGTATGATCGATCTGTAAAGAAATTGGCGAGAGACGTTGCTCAGTGTATGAAATTTGTTTAGGACAAGACTTCCTTCCCTACTGTGTCGTTAGAACGTATAGTTCAGCTTCTACTTACCTTGCACGGAAAATACACCAGAAGTTTGTTATATCTGAGAAGAAAACGAAAGCTTCTGTTAGTTTCCAGAAAAAGAAAGATTTATTTAAACAAGATTATACGAAGTCCTTTGATATATGTTCCTGTAAATGTCATGAACTTTCCATGTGCTCATGTGAATTGAGAAAGAAAGTACAAAGAAGGAGTGGACATTTCTGCAAGATCAGAGAACAACATGAGTAGCCAGAATAGAGAGAGTTGACTACGAGGAGATTTTAAAATTAATCGTACACACTAAAAGTAAATCACGAGAGACCACCCGCCAACAGTCTTCTTACACATCACAAATGAGTACTTCTAATGAACTCCAGACATCATCTTCTGATGGCGATGAGTCAGGTGTTGGTTACTTTGCAAAACTACAGAATATTACAGAAAAAAGAAGCAAGCAACAACGACATGTCCTTAGACATCTCGTTATGCTGGCAGACCGTTATCTTCTCGTTATCTTTTGGAATAATTGATCCAAAAAATGCTGGCTAGATAGACTGCTCAAAAATCCTGCGAGAAAGGGAAACTATAAGACAAAAGGAAGTGCTAAAGACCAAAGGAAAGGATCTTAGAGGCTTGTACTTTGATGATCTTAAAGATCAAACTCGTTACAGGAAAGAGACTGGAGGTCGCTGGTTTTCAGTAAAAAGATACACTACTTGTAAAGATGAAGTTGAACACGTGTAGCTAAATGATAACTTCTTCAAGATACCTACCTCAAAAGAAGCGGCAATTGGTTCAAGAAGTAATCCAAAATAACTGTTATTTCGCACACCGGAGAATATCTTGCTTTCTATGGTTGACGATGAAAGACTTCACGTCAGGAATGAGGCACGGAGAAGATAGTCAACGTAATGGAAAAAGCTAGGAATGAGAATAGTAGATATTATGACAGAAGTATCAGTAGGAAGAAGAAACGAGGAAAACCAGTTAAAGTAGACAATGGGTCACATGTAAAATATATATATATATATATATATGCTACCAAAGCTCAATTTCAATGCAAACGATTACACAGACCTTATTAATTGGGAATAAGTTAAACTGACGCATCCTCCAGCGCTGCAGCTTCGCAAATCTGTCTTCAACATTTAGGGGGGGGGGAGGAGTTGAGTTGATTTTAGTTTAGCGTCCCGTTCAGCAGCGAGGCTATATGAGACGTGGACCTACTGATTAACGTGGAATCCGAACCACATGAGTTCCCGCCGGGAAAGGGGGGGGGGGAAGAGATGGGTAAGACCGTTCTCATAATTTTTTTATTTATTTATTTTTTATTTTGCGATGTTCAAAATATGTATGATGTTGCTGTACAGGACCAGGGGAGCAGAGTTGTCTTCAGCATTGGGAGACGGGGAGATTTGAAGCTTATTCTGGGGGTACATCAATTTCGTCTCACTTTCCTTTGTGGCAATCAGACACAAATCATCACGTTTCTCCTTAAAAAGCACATTTCAAATCGGAATATTAGGGGGGATAGTCCCTCCCAGTTCCAAGATTAGAGGGGACATGTCCCCCTCATCCCCCCGGGATTTGCGCCAGTGCAGCACTGTCTTCTTTTCCAACAAAGAACTTGAAATCTACTATATAACCGTGAACATCTAGGCATAAAAAGAGCTTTGAAATATTCCTTTCACATTAAGAGTACAGAACGCTGCGTGAAACTTGTAACAGAAGCATCTGCAGCAGTTTGTGGCAGAGATGGTTTTATCAGCCTTTAACTAAAAAATACCGATTTATAAACACAAAAGTAGAAACAAAGGTAAACTATGCTCTGCAAATAACCAAAGATCTAATTTTGAACATATGTGTATAGATGGTAGGGTGGGCATGGAGAGATCTGACCTGACCCACGTCCTCGTCGTGGGTCCTGGGTCGTTTCACTGAAACAAGCAGAGATATGCAGAAAAAATATATATTTTGTATTAAGTAGATCGTTATTTTGATCAAATTGGCTAGTGTGTGATTCAAAATGTGCCTAAATCATGCAGAAAATATTTCTTAAATTTTATATATTACTTAATTTAAGAAATGCAGGTAATACTTTTGTTCATTTACCGTAGAAACACAAAAGAGTGATGTGTACGGCGGGTTTGCATATCCTATAAAGACAAAATCTTTTTTGGCTATTCGCCACCCGAAGATATTAGATTTCAACGACGAAATTTTTATAGTATTTTATCAATATCAATTGACAGCTTTTCCGCACTATTGCGTTTTCGATATATAAAAAAGTGACTTTTCGCTCCGCCCTAATGTGCACAATGCCCCAATTTAAATTCGTAAAGGAAAATCACTCGCCACTGAGTGTTCTGTATGATGCACTTTTACGCGGCTCTGTTTTACAACACTGCCTTCTGGTTGATCAGGCAGTCTAGCCTATTTTCTGAACAAGTACGGGATTTGTGACGTACGCATGACCTCGGTCCATCCATTGGTTGCGTTACAGAGGTTGATTTCCCACCAGACGTACAATAGGGCAATCGTAACAACCCGATATTTTTGACTGTATGTATGAAAATAAACTCATCCCCACGAGAAAACTACCCTTTGTAATTTTTTTTCCATAAGGAATAATTTACACAGTATTATAGAGTTATTAATGAAATATGAACAAAATGGCATGATTCGTTACTGGAGAAAATCGTCAGAAGGAACTCACTTCCAAGAATAAACTACTCCTCGCAGATACTTAATCACAAATCAGTTATGCTATATTGTCAGGTTATTTATGGAATGTGAACAAAATCGCATGAGTCGCTTTTGACAAAATCGTCGAAAAAATGCCAATAATAAAGTACCTCTCATGTTTTAGCATAAGTGAATTACGCTACATTGTCAGGTCACTAATGAAATATTTATTTATGAAGAAAATAACATGTTGCTTTCGAAAAAATCGCCCGAAGAAAAAAAATCACCTCAAGAATAAATTACCCCCCCGTACATTTTTCAGAACAAATGAGTTATGCCATCTTCTCATGTTATTGATGAAATATGAAGAAAATCGCCTGATTCTTTGGAGAAAATCGTCTGAAAAATCAATCCCAAGAATAAACTACCCCTCGTACATTTTTTTCGGACAAATGATTTATACTAGTATTTTGTCAAGTTTTTGGTGAAATTTTATTTACGAAATATGAAGAAAATCGCCTCAATCGTTTTTGAGAAAATCGTCTGAAAAAAAAAAACACTCGCTTCGTACATTTTTTTCAGAGCAAATCAGTTATGCCATATTGTCAGCTTATTAATCAAATATTTATTTATGAAATATGAACAAAATCTAAGAAATTTTTGAGAAAATCATCCGAAAGAAAACTCACCACCAAGTATAAACTACTCCTCGACTTTCCTCAGAGAACTGACTTACACCACAGTAGGAGGCTGTTTTTAGATGAGTTATGAAACATAAGCAAAATCATTACAACCATTTTTGAGAATATATATATATTTACCTGAAGTAAACTACCGTTATTTTTAACGGTACGAAGAAAATTCGAAAAACTCTGAAAAACTGTCAGGTTCACTCACCGAGACAAAAATAACGGACTATAAAAATACGCTAGGATTATCTTACGTTTATGTTTATCATATTCTATAGTAATAGAAATACGTCACTTGTCTATTTTATAAAAAGTTATACTAGTTTTGGTAACCATAACACACATCATCAAAAAGTAGATACTTTTCGTTTAAAGGTGGGCGCGGTGGCTCAGTGGTAAAGCGTTCACCTCCGGTGCTTGGGGTCCCTGGTTCGATCCAAGCTCGCGCCGAGTTGACTTTGTGGTGGACAAACACCGTGCTTGTGGGTTTTCTCTGGGTTATCCCGTTTCCTCCCACTTCTTTCATTCCACCATTTCATTCATTTCTCATATCACCGTCTCCTTTAGCCTAACCGGTATAAACGTGGGACGTAAAACTTAAGATTTTATTTCATTTCATTTCGTTTAAAATGGATGTCTACCAATTGGTAACTAAGCCATTGTCTTCCCCCATCATTCTCGATACAATTAATTAATTTCTAGAAAACTGATGTTCACTTTGATGTTCCAATATTGAATTTCAAACTCCTTTTAGTACCTTAAAATAACATATGTAGTTATTTTGCAATGTCACTTACTTTTTGAACGAAACATTTTTTAAAAAATAAAAACAGTTTTAAAAATCGACAGGTTTTATTTCACTTTTCGTTTTCTCATTCAACCTAGCTAACGTCCTTTCAGCTTTGCTTGTCTTACTAATACCTAAGCGAGGTAAACCTCTGTTAAGACCTTCAAGAAGTACACACGCTTTACACACGGGCTGGCTCGAGACAAATCCACATCGAGTACATGTCCCACATTCTGGAAGCCGAACACCTTCCTTAATACTCATACTTTCACCTGCCAACAAGAAAAAACTATAATTAGGCATTTAAAAAATCAAATTTACAAACTATATAATACTAAGAAGACAAACTATGACACGTTAGACAAATTCCCAACTATAGGAGATACATTCAAAACGTAAATTCTATTTGCGCATGGGACTTTTATTATTGCTCTTCTAATTAAGCTCTTACTAATTATGAGACAAGCATGACGATCAAATGAAAATATAAGTGATCATGTGTATATAATGTCGCTGCTTTTGTATATTTTCAGGTCTGTAGGGCTTGCGGGAATAAAATGCCACAATGAACACGGAACTGTGTCAGTGATAGCTTTAATTGTTAAAACAACTACCCAATAAGCGTAAGATAGATATACAAAACCCTATTACTCCACCATCAAGAATTTTTATGAATTTTTATTACATTGTTTTTATGTATCTTCTAGTGCTAAAACAACATTTTAAAAAAATAAAAAATGGTGATAGTACAATCAATCCATCTCGGATACGCAAAAAAGCAACACTGTAGTTGAATGATTATAATGGTACTTATCAGGGTTCTGGCTTGTAATATTCACTTTAACTATTAACGTATTAGATTATTCATTCCGAATCCAATCCTACTAATTTATATATCCTTACATATTATGTCAGTGTTAATAATTTATTTATGCTAACTAATATTCTTTATATTTACAATGAAGATAATATAAAATTTCTTTACAACATTTAAAGTACAATAAAAATCCACAATTTAAACACTTCACTACTATAGAGAGACTTGTTATATTTGAAAGTAGTAGTTCTGATGACTATAATTTGAGGAAAAAAAAAAAAACGAGTTTCAACACAATACTGCAAATTTTATTAGGGATTAAATAATTCTGGATTGTCCTATGTCACATGAATCATTGCTATTAATTGAATGACACACTGATTTACGGAACTTGAACAGCACAACTATGAAAGTATAGCGAGAAAATTGACTTCTCGATTTTGGTTCTATGAATAATATTCTAAAAGGGGAAACATATTTTTCCTGAAGACTTCTATGAATTCATACATTTAAAATTAGATTTATGCGTTGAAACTTATTTTTGCCACGACACAATACAGACAAAAATTCCAATATTTTTTTTTATATACTAGCTGAATCTGCGCTCTCTACGCAGCGCATCATTCACGTATGAGTATGAATCTCCTTGTCTACTCACAAAATCTGTACATGTCCTTTTACAGACACAAGCGAAGGACGTCTTGATAAAAATCGGCAAGGGGTATCATAAAGGAGAGATTTTTTTGATTGTTTTTTCAATACGTCGCACCGTTTGCAAGATTTCATCCTATTTCCGGTTGGAGTTTCTAATTTATATATGATCTGTGTTTTCTTTCTTTTTGTATGCAGAATGTAATAAGCAAATACATTACACACATAATTAATTATAATGTCACTGACATATGGTGTTCATTGGGCAAAACACTCCAAAGAATAAAGATTAGACTGGAGAAATGGTTATCCTTCGTTTCTAATTTCCCATGAAACAAACGCCTGAGATATACAACCCGTATACAAATATGTGGTCTTGGAATGTGTAACTCGTAGGATATGATGCTTTACTTTTTTTTAATTTCAACACTTACAATGTACCCCTAAAAAAGTAATAAAGAAATAACGGCCATGTTTTTTAAAAACAAAAATTTAATTAGAACTGGACAATTTACATAAAATTTGGAATCGGCCAGTGAAAACGATACGTTTATAGTACTTCTGGTTTTCGAGATCTCATTGTCGAAAGGATTGAAGGCAAACATAAACTTTTCTTTGGAGACAAACATATAAGCCTAGGATTTTAATATATAGATATATGTAATGTTAAGGAACGTTTAAACGTGTCGTTCCTTACATATTAAATTATTCGCCAATTCATGATTTTTTAATTTCTTTTATCACTCCTGCGATCACCTAAACTTTGCAACATTGTTTAGACATCACAGAAAGGGCAATTGATCATTTTTGACACCGAAAATATAAAGAAGCATTTCTGCCGGTAAAAGCGTCCTACTTGCTGCATATGCCTTAAGCCTAACGTTCTTTTTTCTTTAAATAAAATAAATAAATATGACGCACTTATTCAAATGTTTATTAAAGTAGGAACTTACATAAGAAATTAAGTTAATGGATAGATAAGCACCGTCTCATTTTGCTTCTAGTCATATTTACAAACAATTAGGTACTATAAGTTTTAAGTTTTTAGTGTAAAAAAAAAAAAAAAAGTATTCAATATACATTTTTATAATACAAACTAAGAAAGCAAGGTGAATTTTATCGTCTAAAAATATGAATGATTTTTCCTGAAATTGGCTGTACTTGCAACTTCTCACTGCCATACCTTAACTTGAACATAAATTCTACAACTAGCAAAAGTGTTGACTTACCTGAATGAATAATATCCATGATTGCCGTAGAACGAATCTTCTCTAAATCTTTTAAAAATGCTCTTGCATGTCCTCGGTATGCATTTGGAGAGTATATACACTCAGTGGAAAAATACGTCAACTTCTTAAAATACGCGTACATCACAATTTCTTTTTCATAAGTGTACTTGAGAGGTTTACATCTTGGAATTGTTCCCTCGAAGCTCTGGAAATAAATTTGATGTAGGACTTAATTAATTTTTTTCTTACAACTGTAACTAACCCTGTCTCTCATTACTCTACAATGAACCAATGTGCGCATGCCATTTTTTACAAATTATAAAATGAATTGGTATAATAAAATTATATTTTTGCGATAATCCTTAAGTGGCCCTTCCTTTTTTCTCTCCTCAGCCATATATATCACACGGACAACTAGAAATGTAAGAGCCCAGTTTTAACAATCAAAGATGTAAAAATTCTGTTTAAAAAATTAAATCAAAGCCTTCTTGTCTGGGAAATAATAGATTGTTATCTAATATCTTCTCTAACTACACGGTGTATAAATGATAAAACTATGGTTAGGCAACCCTAATATAGAGGACAGTTGTAAATGAAATCTTGCAGCAATCAAAGCGGTATCACTTTGGAAGTCAATAAAGATAGTGAATTCTATAATCTATTACAGAAAGGCAAAAGTGACAATTGAATATAGAAATTACAAAATGCCAAAATAGTGAAAGTTTTCGTTATTAAAGAAAAAATTAGAAACAAACAAAAAAATAATAACAAATAAAATACAACAATAAAAAAACGAAAAATATCTACATCTTGGAATCAGTTTAATTACTATTAGGTTCTTTTTTTTTTATTCATAATATTTACTCTTCTTTCACATTTACCTTAAATGATCATCCAAGTTAGCATATGGAGACAGTAATTGACAGAAATGAAGAACTATAAATCTAATTACGTTAATAATAACGTAGAAGAAAATTGGCGAAAAAAATGAAAAACCTAGAAAACTAGCGCACAATGTCTTGGCCCGTCCCCAGCGAAGTTCTCTTTTGGATTTTACATACAGCTTCACGCTACAGAGATTTATGTACTATTGATATAATATCTGAAATAAATTTCGTGTACCGATTACTGTCAATAAGCAATCATGCTTTATTAGCTGTGTGTGTAAACTTATTTGATAATAATATGTGATTCTGAAACTTCAGATATATTAAATATAACGCAACCTAATTTTCAGAAAAAAATAAAGGATGATGTCAAATACTTTAAATAAGAGATTGTCAAACATTTTAAACAAGGGACATTTTATAGCTTGAATAAATCCGTTTGAACTTTTACTATTTCGTGTTTAAATAGCAGCATACGCAATCCCGTAATTCCAACGATTATTTTTGCTAAATTAGCTAAATTGGTCACTATGCTGGACTTGCTTAAGAAATATTGTAATATGGCACGCCCTTAATGTCACCCTAGGCATATCCCAATACGTTATCAGAAACCTAATGAGTTCCCACTCACAACTAGGTGAAAAGGCAGAGCTAGGAGAAGAAATGAAAACGCAAAATAATACAATTTAGATAAAATAAAATCCTTGGCTGAGAAAAGGAACTGTGTGAATAAAATGAGTACTTTTCTAGGTAGGTACAAGTCAAACGATGTCTGGTTAAATTTATTAGCTTAGTAAATATAGACCTATGTCCCATTTCAGATAAAACACACATAAAGATAGTACTCAGACGTGATTCCTTTAAACATGCTGAATGTCTGGTCCACGACTGAAAAAAAATGAAATGAAATCTTTGAGTTTTACGTCCCACAGTTATGCCGGTTAGGCTAAAGGAGACGGTGATGATGAGTAATGAATGAAAGGGTGGAATGAAGAAAGTGGGAGGAAACTGGAGAACCCCGAGAAAACCCACGCACACGGTGTTTGTCCACCACAAAGTTCACTTGGCGGGAGCAGGGTGGTCCACGACTGAATCATTAGTGCTCTAGGAGACTTAAGAAATTGGTGTACTTTATTAAAAAAAAAAAAAAAAAAATCGTCCTGTCTCCCCTCCCCGTGAATTTGTTAACTCCCTCTCCTTCGTATATCGCACAGCACTCGACAGATCTGATGATGCAGATCGAAAGATCCTGATTGATTCTCACCTTAAGTTCACATAAGAAGGATATAGGAGAAGGATATCTCGTTATAATATTTATTGGGAGGAATTGATGATGGAGTATGAGAAAGATCTATTGACGAAAATTTTACGTAAGCATTCCAGAGCGTCAAGACATGTCGGAACATGTGTGATTCAGCCAAAGTTAAGCAATTTTAATTATGAATGCTTGAGAAAATAAAATCGTCTTAAGGTGAAACTTTAAAGGCAATCTGTTACAAATTATTGTTATCTGCCACATCTGACATCTGGTATCTGCTACAAATTACTGTTGCAAGATTGATGCTTAATAAAATCCAATGTGTAATGATTAATAAAATCCAATGTGTGACATCGTTGGATTTTCAATATTATCAAATTATATTCGATCCCAAATAAACACATTCAAAGCCCACATAAAGATTTCATCCCTCAGTACAACTCCTTTCTCTAATATGACTGTTTTCCTGCTTCTTTTCCTTCCTGACTGCAGCAAAAGTGCTCACAGTTTTTATTTGCTGTCTAAACGTAGGCTAATGCTTAGCATGTTTGCTTCACAACTAGGATGTGTCACGTTTGTATCCAGTAATCCTGAGTTTCCACCTTAATCATATCAGACGAATGTCGGAGTGCTTTATCTTTAAATATAGCCCTGGCCAACATCCTTTTACTTCCATTTTCACTGTTAATGTTGCTGTTTATTGGTTGCTAAATAATTCCAGTACTATAAATTGGTCTCGATTGTTTCTTGAAGTTCCTTACATAAATTAACATAAACGAATAAAATTTTAAAAAATGTAAGAAAACTATGCCGTAATTTCTTTCGCTGATGCTTCATTAGACTGGGAGAGAGAAAGAAAGAAATACTAAGGACACCATGAAGTGTTGAGTTACTTATGCTCTGATGCAATAATACTTTCATGGGCAAATAATATCTTTTATATATTTCGTGAATTTCAGGAAAGGGCTGCTAAAGCATTTTACACCAGATGATGCGACTAAGAAAACCTGGAAAAACTTCAGGATTTTTAGGATTTAGATTTCTGGGCTCTTGGCATCTAAGGCCATTTAACCCGTCACGTACGTAAAGGATGACGTCCGTCGGTGAGCACACTATCCGGGAAAAGGGGAGGGGGGAAGGAAGGAAGCGGCCTGAGTGACTAGCCGCACGAATGGATCTCTGGAATCTCTCCCGCTTGCGAATTGTTCACCTATTTACGCCCATATACTTATCATCTATACAATCTAAAATATACTTTTGCTCGTACTTACAGTAATAATATTTGTACATCTCTGCAACCTTGCTACATCTCCTCTTAAAATATTCATTAAGACTGTTTCAGCCATGTCATCAGCATTATGTCCTGTTACGATGCAATCTACTCCTAAAAGCATAGCTCCACGATCCAGCGCTTGTCGTCGAAACACTCCACAGAACGTACAGTTGTTCTTCCTTCCAATCTAGAAAAACAATAAGAATATGTTAAACTTACAAATTTCCATTCACGCCAACATAACGGCAAATTTCTCTGTTTGAAGTAGTGAAAAAATATGCAAATAATTTTAATGGTGTACAGTTGAAACATATGCACAAATATGTGAATACAGAACTTTTTTTTTTTTTTTTTAATTTTTAATTGTGATTTTTGTTGCTACATTTTTTAATTTTATTTCTTTTAACTTAAACTGCTGAGACACGTTCAATCTATATTTATACAGTTAGACGTAATTGTTTAACATTCTCACTTGCTTAGGCAACCAACATCACTTTTATGATACGTTGTGTTGTATAACTTACACTTGGTTGCCACCAGCTAAATGCCAGTTCGAAAACCAATAAATACAACGAACCTTGAATTGAATGCGACACTCATACGTATTGAATGTTACACAGGACTTTTACAAGTGTAAAATCCACTACAGGAAAACAAAGGTGACTCTTGAATAAGAAAACTATAAAAAGTCAAAAAACCTAAAATTTCATTTTTTTAAAAAAGAGAAACAGCTTACTTGCATTTCTAGTCAGAACACACTATGAAATAAACGTATAGCAAAGCTCCAAAATTTATATTACCAGAATAAACAATTTACTTTTTCTTGTTTCCTGCTTACCTCTTTAACAATTGCGTCCATAGTCCAGCCGTAGAGCTCTTGGTACGATAAAATTTTTAATGGAATCGCATACTCATCTCTGTTCAACTTCACGGTCTCAAGGCTATCATCCCGATACCCTAGAATGATCAAAAAAATAATTCAAATATTCCAACTTTAGCTTCCCATAAATGCTTTTAGTTGTACTGTATGTCAGAGAATACATATTATATCAATATTAGAGCTGTTCAAAGAACTTCAATCGACAAAATTATATCTATCTATCTCTTTACATTCCTGACCTCATCTAACAACGATATGGTTAGCAAATACGATAGTTCGCAGTCTAACGAAAAGCTTGCCACTATTCTATAAGGAATTTACATTTATGCGCAATTAGAAGTATTTAGATTACTTTTAATTACGAGAACTTGAATAATGGTCTACGGACAAGGAATTAATACTTCATTTACTTTAATTCTGATTCCCACAATTTCTTGCACTTCCAAGTTTTTAGCTCTTCCCTAGAATCTTGTTCAGGGAAGAAAACAAATAAAAGAAATAAAAATATCACAGATATATAAAGAAATAAATTCACCAGGGAAGAGTAGTGACGATACACTTTGTCAACTGCTGCTTATTACTTGTCAAGTGACAGTGTGATACGTGATGGGCTCAAGTTGTGCATTCTTTTGTCCAGGCAGGGAAGTTGCCAACTCGTGTTGATGCCCTTGTTACTGTTGTGCCAACACTAGATGTGTTTTAATTACAGTTTCTCATTCGTTACTTAACCAACCTGTATATTACTATGTTAAGTTTTGGGTGTGTTAGAAAACTGAAGAGTGAAATGAATGAAGTAAGTCTTTTTATTTCACTTTTGGCCCCAAATAGAATCCACAACATTATGTTGCATATCTGTTGATTGTTTCGAAAGACCTACTACCGGATGTTCTGCTTCAGTGTTTCTAAGATGTTCTTTGCCACATGCCTTTAAATTTCATTTCATCATCATGCGTGTATATAACCATCCAGTAGAATCCGTTTTATCGCAAACTCCTTATTTTTCATTGTGATCGGTGTAATAGTTCTTAAATTGGGTAATATTCTTACCCAGTTCTGAGAGATTTTAATGCTGTGCAAAAATTACACTATGTCAAAATCATACTCAATACAGCTGTTTAATATGTGGAATATGGGTGGTCCAAATCATTTTTTATTTGTGGCCTTGATTTTAGGTGTGTTGAAACCTAGATTCCTTTTAACCTGATGGTATTAATTTATTAAACTCAAATTTTTATCCTTTGCGAACAAGAATTCAAGGGAGAGCCCGACGATTAATTACAATTGACACTGTACAAAAATATATAAGCATTTCTACTTAAAAAGTTTGGATACTAATGCACAAAGCAGTTCAATTTCCAATTCTGTTTAAATTACAATGGGGTACTAATTATTAATAAATATAATAAAAATAAAAATGTATTATTTATCTTTGACAAGGATATATATAAGCGGCTCGGGGGAATACGATGGTATGTCTCATTTTCTAATTTACGAGTAAACTGCAAAAGAAAATTCAACATTCCCATCTTGCAACACAATGTAATGACAGATTCAGAAAAAGGTTTCCCTGGCATCTGCAGATACATTTCTGAAATTAAACTATCTACATACTGTTCTGTAATTTGATCCCAACACATTCCAACTAATAACTCAATTTCACCGGAAGTGGCATTTACTATTATCTTCCTCCGAGCTGCTCTCTCTCTCTCTCTCTCTCTCTCACACACACACACACATATATATATACATACATATATATATATATATATATATATATATAATATATATATATATATATATATTAGGGTGGTCCTTAAAAACTAACTTTTAAAATTTACGTGGGACACCTTTTTATTTTGATCTACTATTTAGAAAAAGAATTCCATAAAATTTTCAGATTTTTTAAAAAATGTTTTAGGGGTCGCTACCATGTTCTCAAATTTCAACATAATCTTTTTTTTTATATATATATATATGAAATTTCTATTAAAATCACATCACACTGGTAAACATGAAAGTGACATTGATTATCAATGAAATTACTAAAATAGGGCAGTACATTACCCTCTACTTACATCTCAACCAATCAGCAGTTACCCATGGACCGCACAAGTCGCATAGCTACGGGAGTGGGGTGCAAAGGAATGGTGTAAACACCAAAACAGCACACATTAACGAATATTTTATTTAAATACGTCCAGGGCGCAAAAACGTAAGTACGCATGGGTGCAAAACACATGTGGGCCCATTCAGTTTTGTAATAGATTTTGAAGTCCATTTATGAGTTTTTATACTTAAATTGTTCTTATTTCTTTCCATAGAAGAAAAAAAGATACCTAAGTATATAACAGACATTTTTATTGACTGTCGATTTTATTGTTAACTTCCTAACAAACAGGGGTAGAAAACATTTAAAAACACCACTTTAAATGGCCAAAACTTGCCTATGACACGATTGCTCAACAGTCAGTGTAATGATAATACAACAGAAAATAGAAAACTTCACCATAACTCTCCTTAAATTTCTCTTACAGAAGTTTCAGATTTTTCTTCTTACTTCATGCAAATAATTATAAGTAACATAGAATTATTATAGTATTCGTCAAAATTAAAATATATTCTGAAGTTAAGGTTGTATAAGGTTCCTAAAAATGGCGCCCAAGGACCACAGAGCACTATTCTACAGGCTAAAATAAAGAGAAAATGATAAATGATGCTCCGGGGCCTCCTTCAGCCGCTATAAGGAATCAAAATTTCACCATGTGGCAATGTCGCTGATTAACTTCGAGCCACTTTCATTATTCCATGGGCGGCTTTAGGATTTTAATTTTGGGTAGGCTCTCTTTCTCACTTACGAACGCATATACACATTGGATTGATTAATGACAGTAGGAAATTACTTTTACAGTAGTGGTTGATACTATTTGTTAAATAATTATCTACTATTAATATAAATAGTGAAAATACATTTACTCTTTATTGTATCTTTTAGTGTTTATATATTTTTCAAAACTTTAGGGTAGGCCCGTGCCTACCTGGCCTACCCGCTACAGCCGCCGCTGTATTACTCTACGAATACAATAAGCAGTTGAATCGATTGGTACATTAATAAGTGATGCTGTCAATCAATATCGAATTTAGCTGCTACCTGGAAACAATAGATATTACTATATGACAGGTTGGTAGATCTAATCTATGGTTCTCTATTTGGGACGTTGCCACAAAGTGCAATTTGTGTGTCCAGACGAGGACTCTAAAGACATACATATATATATATATATATATATATATATATATATATATATATATATATATATATATCGGGTGTTGCAAAATAACTGTTACAACTCTTGGGAGGTGACTCCTGCCACTGAGACAAGAAAAAAAGTTCTCTTCAACTTTTTGCTATCGGACATAGTTTCAGATCTACAAGGTGCCGAAAGCGTGGGAAAATGACTTTCGGACGCCAATAGTTCGGAAACTATCCAACATAAAGAGGGCGGGTAAAAAATTCACTGAATAAGTCATACCTGCTCTATTGAATTTTGCATGTTTCACAATCCTACCGTGCACGCGCAAGGGATTCCCCAAAGGAATGTAGGGAGTCCCGGATAATCTGCCAAATGAAACTTGGTCTAAATGGATATGAATTGATAGGTTTTCTACCAGGTAACAATAATTCGTTTGTCTTAAGTCGATATCTGGAACAAATACAAAATGGCGGACACCTTCATGCCCGTTGTGTGTGGTTGCATAATCGCCAGGTACGGATGCTGGCCAACAGTGACGTTCTGAGTATTAATTGTAGCGAATTTGTACTCAAATGCTCTAGAAAGACATCTGGAGTGTCGGTAGAGCATAACAGATGAAGCAGGGTGATTCACATGTGTGGAAACACTTAACGAAAAATGCCCAGAAATGCACTCATACTCAGTAAACGTGAGTTCAAAGCGTCGGAAATGTAAGGATTAGCGTCAAGAACATGAAAGCCATTGCCGATTCACCAATAATATTCCTTCAAACCGATGCAATATGATGTGCACGGTTGCATACCAATAAGGATGCAACAACTGAGGCCAAGTTCATATTGTGCAATTGGACTCACAAAGAAACTGGGTAAACTAAAGGAATGTCACTAGTGGGATCGCATGATCGATATTGAAATGTGGCCAATGTGTGTGTTGATATCAACATGTAGCTGATGGCCAAATGTCAACATGTCCCACTACTGCTGGGACATCGTCCTACGTGCGAAAAATAGGAAAATAACTACTCGGGTCATGAATCTGAGGCCGTGGGCTCCCAGTAGGATTGGAAACTGCGACCACGCGAACAAAAGCGAACGCTCTAGCCCTGAGATTCGAAGGAGCCTCACTTTCTCTGTATTCATTACTTTGAGAAGTACCCACTTGGTTTGGCAAGCCCTCTTGTACAGCCTCCCGACATACTTGTGTGTTTTCTTTTGTTACTCCTACTGCACAGTTGTAAACAATCAGAGCTTTAAGACGTTTCTTACTATTTCTCATGTCGTTTTATTTTCCATATGTATGGTGTTGCAGCTGTAGTGTTAAATGTGCCAAATCGGTTCATTTTCGTCTTTGTCTTGGCATGTGCACTGTGTGTAAGATACGAATTTCTGGAGGTATTTTCCTATATTTCGAGTACGTCATATGTCTCAGAAGACGTGAGACATGATATAAGTTTGTTATTTTCACTCTCAATCAGAATTTGAACCATGCATTAAGAGATTTCTTTTCATATGTGTCGACTGTGGGACAATGTCCCAAACAAAGGGGGGCATTGATACAATCGTGTTCTAGTTACGTTCTACCAAAAGGTGCACCAGATGTAATAGCAGAAAGTACAACGTTATTTTCCTAGTTTTCGCACGTGAGACGGTGTCCCAGCAGTAGTGGGACATGTTGACATTTGGCCATCAGCTACATGTTGATATCAACACACACATTGGCCACATTTCAATATCGATCATGCGATCCCACTAGTGACATTCCTTTAGTTTACCCAGTTTGAGTACCTTTGTGAGTCCAATTGCACAATATGAACTTGGCCTCAGTTGTTGCATCCTTATTGGTATGCAACCGTGCACATCATATTGCATCGGTTTGAAGGAATATTATTGGTGAATCGGCAATGGCTTTCATGTTCTTGACGCTAATCCTTACATTTCCGACGCTTTGAACTCACGTTTACTGAGTACGAGTGCATTTCTGGGCATTTTTCGTTAAGTGTTTCCACACATGTGAATCACCCTGCTTCATCTGTTATGCTCTACCGACACTCCAGATGTCTTTCTAGAGCATTTGAGTACAAATTCGCTACAATTAATACTCAGAACGTCACTGTTGGCCAGCATCCGTACCTGGCGATTATGCAACCACACACAACGGGCATGAAGGTGTCCGCCATTTTGTATTTGTTCCAGATATCGACTTAAGACAAACGAATTATTGTTACCTGGTAGAAAACCTATCAATTCATATCCATTTAGACCAAGTTTCATTTGGCAGATTATCCGGGACTCCCTACGTTCCTTTGGGGAATCTCTTGCGCGTGCACGGTAGGATTGTGAAACATGCAAAATTCAATAGAGCAGGTATGACTTCTTCAGTGAATTTTTTACCCGCCCTCTGTATGTTGGATAGTTTCCGAACTATTGGCGTCCGAAAGTCATTTTCCCACGCTTTCGGCACCTTGTAGATCTGAAATTATGTCCGATAGCAAAAAGTTGAAGAGAACTTTTTTTCTTGTCTCAGTGGCAGCAGTCACCTCCCAAGAGTTGTAACACTTATTTTGCAACACCCGATATATATAGATAGATAGATATAGATAGATAGATATACATACATACATATATATATATATATATATGCTTTATTTATACTTGTAGAATAATGCCTCGTATTCAGAACAGTATGAATCAGAAAACTTCTAAAACAAAGTTCTCAACTACGGTACCGGAAAGTGAATATCCCAATAAACCATAATGATATAATTGCTAATAAGACAGATCCTATCGGATTCGGAATTGAGAAATGCTATTACTATACCTGTTATGCCTTCATCAACTGAAAGAAGAACTAATTTCAACCCATAGTTGTATCTTTCATTCAAAAGTTTCAAAATATACGCAAGCACTGTTGAATCCTTCCCTCCAGACGCAGCTACAGCCACGTAATTACCCGGCTGGAACAGTTTGCCATTAACGATTGTATTATGTATTTCGGTCTCAAATGCCCAAAAGAAACATTCCTTGCACAGCGCATCTCCAGTTTTAGGTCTCTAAAAAGAAAAAGAAAATATACTTTAGTTTCAGCATAACAACCTGTAATAGAAAGTATGAATTCTGTCACATACGTCTAATGGGAAGAACTTGGAACGATCCAAATTAATGTAGTTCAGGCAATGATTTCTGAATACTTTCCCTGTCGTGGTTAAATGATTTCAATGCTTATCGACGTAGAGCAACCCAAAAGCTCGTGGATTCTTAGGTGGTATATATAGGAATTATTTTGATGTGCTATCAAAGGATACTATAACAGAATTTCACAAGAAATATGAAATACCACGTAGTATTTCATAAGGAAGACATAACGAAGTGAAGAGCTATGTGCAGGAAATCTACAAAGTGATCATGGAAGTGCCATGCATGAGGCATGTGTTTTTATACCATATGAATTGTTTTTCCATTATATCCATTGATGCGTACACCTACCGTCGCTGATTCACCTTCTCCTTACGAATTCACTCTCGTTCTATCTCCTGGGTATCTATGTAGCGCTCCTGCACTCAGTCAGTTACATAACATTCGTGCTTTTCAGTGGCCACCTAGCACAAGTTGGTTTGTGTTTCTAAGTTGGTTCGTGTTTTATGCAATTAGCCCTCCTAAAGTAATTGCATCTCTTCACTCACAGTAATACGGTAAGCAAACTAATTTATAATTCCATCGAAACATTGTTTTCGTTACTTCTGAATATGAGAGTTTGCAACACTGAACAATTGAAAGTCATTACTTTTGCGCAGTAATATAATATGATTGCATACTTAGTGAAGAATAAAGATTAAATTAGATTTATTAATCATTCTGTAGATCACATTACATGTACGTTTGTACAAAATGGTATTGAATTCGTCAGTACTTAAAGTAGATACAATACTTTGAACAAATGCAATGTTCTTGTTCTTAACAATTTGTGAAAATATAGACTAAACCAATTCTACACTTAATATAACGATGATTATATCCAGAGTGGCCCAAAAGTAGGTATACAGATCAGCATCGATCAAGTATAACACTTTAATTTATTAAGATAATGAATTTATTTCCTTTGTTTCGTTCCGAGCTTAAGGTATAAGTGAAAATAAATAAAGAATAGATAAGGAGAAAACTAAGTCAATACCTGTACGGATAACAATAGGTAAATGATTTAAATGCCATGACCGATAAGTACGGGACTATGCCCACTTTGGGCCACTATATATATATATATATATATATGGACCTTATTACTATTTTAATTACTGTATATATCTGTACGTTTGAATTTACCATGTGACATATATATATATATATATATATATATATATATATATATATATATATATATATATATATATATATATATATATATATATATATATATATATATATAATAGGGATTTAATTACTTTTTAGCTGCTTAGACATTGAACAAAATGTGTTATTTAATAGCAGTTTGCGCACTGAGTTCGCAAAAGAACTCTTCTTATGAATATATTTTACATATCTAGGTAACTTATTATACTATCTTACACCCATATAGCTATGTGATTTTCCGTATGCAGATGTTTTATGATACACAGTAGATAAGTTATCTGTTATGTTCCCAAGCGTAAGATAGTAGTGAGTATCACCATCTCTTTAACACAAAACGATCCCAAGTAATTTTGAGAAGTTCAAGCATGTACAAAGAAGGAACTGTAATCATATTCAATGATTTAAATGGTTCCTTACAGATGATGCGTTTCCGTGATTTTGTAATGATTCTTATGATACATTTTTGTTGTATGAATATATTCTAAAGTTGTAGCGAAAGCCTTCAAAAAGGCAGTTCCGGACTTAATCCAATATAAATAAAACTGTTTGTGTGTTTGCTTGTCTGTCTGTCTGTATGTGGCCTGGGGACCAGACGAATGGACCGAGAGTTACCAAAATTTGCTCACGGTAACTTGGTCTAAGCCCCAGATAAAAACGAAGAGGTTTTTTTTTTTTTTTTTCGAACCAGGGGGGTCTCAGGGAAGGGCAGCGTTTACTGGAACCGGCCTGGAGACCAGACAAGTTGACCGAGAGTTACCAAATTTTGGTCACGGATACCTTGGTCCAGGTCCCAAACCAACGCGAAGCGTTTTTGTCAAAATTCGAACCAGGGAGGCCTCTGGCGCGCGTTTACCGGGACATTAAAAGTAGTATAAAATGACCGATATTAGTGTCGAATTCATAGTTTTCGCGGTTGCTAAGATCAATAGTAAAACTCCGATCGCATTAACTTCCAAATTCACCCTATTCGGTGCGGGACGGGAGTCACCGGGGGAGGTGATACAGAGACATGTAAAAGTAATCCAAAATAACCGATATTATTGTCAAATCCGTAGTTTTCGCGGTCGTTGAGATCAATGGTGACGCTTTTATTAGCGATGACTTGCAAATTCAGAAGCCATTGTATCGGCCCGGGGGTTAGCGGGGGGAAAGGGATACCGAGACATGTAAAAATAACCCAAAATGACCGATATTAGTGTAAAATCCATAGTTTTCGCGGTCGCTGAAATGAATGGTGATACACCCACAGGCGTTCACTTCCAAATACAGCTGCCATGCGAAGAATGGGTATATTCAACTAGTAGGGAATATAATATGGATATAGTACAGTGACACAACTGATTGTAGATTCAGTCTTGCCTTCTACCTCAAATATTGCAGTGCCATCTGACACTTTCTTTGATCCTATGGACGCGTTACTAAGGCGCCAGTACCTCCCTTCCCTTGGAACTCTCCTGAAAAAAAATTTAAAAAAGAAAAATACAGAACATCTTATATATACTTCATCTTTGACTTAAGGTTCAATGACTTTGAATAGTGGCTACTTCTCTTGTTTCCACATATCAGCCTACTATGCCACTCGCTTGCCTACAGTTGACACTCAGATAAATATTACATTCTCATTTCTCCACAAAATACTAAATTTTCCGAGGTATAGTTATATGAAGTTTCCAACATTCCTAATAAAATTAGGTGCTATTCCAGTATATGGGGGCATGATTTTGTAAAACTTATGAAAGAAACATTAATTATGATTTGGAAACAGAAACATAAAAAAATCCGAATAAATGTGAATCTTACCTATAGCATGCGTGAAAGGCGAGAATATCTAATAGCTACAGTACAGATAATGTTGGCATTATTCGAGCAGATGTTTCTACCAAATTTTGAAACATTTCTTACATTTTCAGGTTAGGTCAGAGCTTTATATTTCTTTTAGCATAGTATGCACTAAATGAGGAGCTCAAATACTACTTTCAGTTTGACTTCAGGAGGACTTAGTGTAAATACAGTGGGAAGTATGGCATAAAAACTACAGTGTATAAAACACCAATCAATTTGTGCTAAATGGCCACTAAAAAGCACGCATGCTATCCAACCGAGTCAGGGCAGGAATGCAGCAGGGAGACCCGTACGGCAGCGAAAGGGTGCGTTCATTTGGAGCAGACACATTCAGGGAAGGGGGATATATGCATAAACGAGAATAGTGCAAGAGCACACTTACACATACAGTACTCTCATTATCACTTAAAATACTGTGCGCTGACAGTAATTACTCACATTCATATACACACTTCCTCACACACACACAAAAAAAAAAAAAAAGTTTCACATCGTATTTTACCCATACATTTTCTATTTGGTAGAACCGTCTGCTCGAGTGAATACTTAATGTTAAACATGGAAGTAAATGAAGGCACTGTTTTAAGACGTATTCCTTAATGATCGGTGTATCCAAAAAACGCTGAAAAAGTGTCCGACTCGTTCCAGTGAGCTTTTGAAGTAGCGTACTGAAGTGAAGATAGTGCTCGAGAATGATGTTTTGGTAAGGTCGAACTGAATGTCATACTCAACCATCAAAGAAAATAGAAACAGAAATTTGAATTAGCTAACGTGTAAAAGGATGATTTCAGGAAATTTCGAATTTTCAACTCCTTAATTTTTCAAGACTGTGAGTTACTCACGTGTCACGTAATTACAGATATGCAATGATCATTTGACATTAAGAAAAGGAAAGTAACTAATTTATAGTTTAACATGGTACTGCACAAAAGTGAGATGTGAAATAAAGAAATTGCATGTGAAAAGGTAGAAAAAAGAAAGGATGGGTTAAGTTCCAAAGTTGGGCGTCCGTCTCCAGTGAAATTTTTAAAATTTACGGAAAGATATGGATAATTTGATCGTTTGTGTGCTTGATAATATATAAGAGCCTCGAAAAATCTGTTTATTTGTTATATATAAGCGGTTAAAAACATGGGACTATACTGCGAGCGGAGGGAACTACTTGGCGCAAGGTAACCGAACAGTTGCATTGTGGGAAAGAAACGAGCATTTATGTTATCAACATGGCGAATGTACAAGGGCGATGAATTAATAGTTTTAACATTTGTGAAGCAGTACATTGATAACGAAAAAAATCTTTTAAAAGTTTGTGAAGAGCACGGATTAATGAACCTTATAACAAATTGCGGTAATAGTATACATGAGAACGTCGTGATCTGCGTTTCTTCTGTGTTCTATTACCACTTCTACATGAAATACCATAAATTTTCTACGTAGTGCAATAGTAAGTATATCCATGTGCAATAGTAAGTATATCCAATAAGTATCCATGTGCACAAGACATGCGATATGCGTTAAATTCCCCCCCCTATACACACATAGTCATAGATAAAGTACAAGGGCACTACACATGCAGATATGAAGTACAGGTACGTTCTGTTTTATTTTCGTATCAGTCGATAAGCACATCAAAGTCGCTTTGTTATTCCCTTGGTAAGTTCGTAGATACTCAATGAATAATCCCTGAAAGTATGAGCGTCCAACTCCTTCGGGAACTGACACGGCTTTACGTATACTATATCCCAAATTGCAGAAAGTGTGCAAAGGAAATAACAGCGAAAAAACGTGGCAAAATAGGACGCCCAACTTCGGAATAAATGCCGAAAGGATTGGTGAAAATTTCATTAGAACGTAAATCAGTGCCGTTGTCATACGGAGTAAACAAGCAACAAACCATCGCAGACGCGCCTGCACAATATAAACACACTATCTCAATACTGCTCGGGCCCTCTGCTTCGTTCCTTCCCTTACTTCGTAAGAAGGCATTCGTGCTTTTCATTTATACTCAGCCCTACCAAAGTGAGCCTGCACCCGTTAAAGCACCTCTTTCCTCAAAAAACACTACTTAAGGATCTACATTTTTTCTTAATAGTGCATTTTCAGCAAAGAGAAGTTAACATTTCATGAACATAAGTATGCACCCATAAAGTGGGATAGCATGTAAAATTATAACAATCATACCTTTAGTATGGCATTTTTACCACACTTTGTTGAACACAGAACTGGCATTTAATTTTGAAGACTAAAGTCACTGAATTACGATTTAACGAAAATACGGATTTATCAAAACATTGGAAGCTTAAGTTGCTTGCGCGCCGAGCTGCTCTTTTCGCATTTTGTTCTTTTCCACCAATGCTGCCAGGTTTACACATAAATTTCTTGATACGAACATTAATATTAAACTAAGTATGAAACTCTTTTCTCTTCCGGAGCCCCATTTCTCATCAATCTTAGAAGAATTTGCGGCTCAAAAAATAAGTTAAAATAGAAAAAAAATGTCAATTATTAGGTTAACTCATGTCAGCTTTTCAACATGATAATAATGACATGTGGTTAGGTTAGCTTAATGTAAGGTTTAGTTTCATTCACTTAGTACATAGGTTTGTTACAGAAGGGTTTAAAGGACTAAAAACTAGTGAATTCTTGAATACTGAATCAGAAATTTTGCGTTGCTTCTACGCAATCCATCATGGAAAGTATTTCTGCAATATTTTTCGCAAAAGTTGCGTTTATAAATTAACACAAAGGACACTAAAACCAATTACGTTTGTTGAGTGCATTATTACAAAATAAAACACTAATTTTGCGTTGCGTTGTAGCAAATCATTACGGAAAAAGACCTTTCTATTCCTGGAAACGGTCATATCAGGGTCAATCTAAAGTTGAACCAATTTGATAAGAAATTCTTCTTTTTCTTCTTTCACACCTCACCCATAGGTTGGTTGGCAACATTTAAATAATAAGGCTTTTATTTCCATTGGGAGAGCTGTTCTATATTTTCGTAAAGTCTCTTCTTCGTATCTAGATATTCTATTTTTTGCCTTCCTCTTCCTGGTTTTCCTTTTGCCTTTCCCTCTATTATCATGATAATCTAATAAGATGGATCGAATAAGATGGATGTTTTTTTTTCTTTTTTCTATTATCTTCATTGTCAGTAGGTCTTCACTAAGTTCCTTTAATACGTCCTTTCTGCCCATGATATGAACAGCATTCCCCGCTAAAACCACATTTTAAATGCTTACAGAGTGGATGTTTCAGCTTTCCTCACTATCCACGTCTCTGATCCATAAAGCATCACTCTCCATACCAGAGTCTTAACAAATAGTTTTCTTACGTCCAACGACACATTTCTTGATGTTAGTAGCAGAGATGTGCGTCTACGCGTAAAAAACGATAGTTTACGTTTACGTGTCAACTATGCGTAGACAATGTAAACAACGTAGACTATGTAGAATATGTCAACAACACGTAATTTAATATGGCGTCGTGGACAATAAAGGAGCTTTCTTTTGTCGTTATCTTGCGAAATTGCGTAGAAATAAAATGCTTTGCCACCGAATAGTAACTTTCGGATACTTAGTTTCGTCTTGATGAAGGAAAATGAAAAATATTATGCATTTTGTAAAATATGCAAGAAAAAATTGACAAATACAGCAGCTTCAAGACTGAAAACCAACAGGTGAGAATTAGTTTTGTAAGTTTCATTATAAAAGCAGTGCCCGAAGTGGAAAATCTAAGGAAGTGGTATGTGCAGAGCAGAGTAAACATACAGATTAGATAATTCCCTCTACTTTTTATATGTTAGTCGTTTCCCTAATCTTTCGCTGCACCGAAGCAAAACAACTGAATGAGGAAATATGAACAAACGAGCAACGAAATTCTTCCTTACATTTGATAGTGGTTGTCTACATAGTCTACACGGGAAAAAGTGTAATGTAGATTACGTATAGATTACAGTAGACAATCGCGTAGACGTAAAATTATAGTTTACGGCACATCACTGGTTAGTAGTCCTCTTTTCCTATTCAATATTTGTTTAACCTGCTCTGTTCCTGAGCTTACGTCTTTTGCACTTGTTCCGAGAATATTAGACTTCCTAAATTGAGGAACGTCTTAACGTCTTCAATTTTCACTCCCACTAGCCATACTTTTGCTCCTTCCTGTCTTGCTCTTGTGCACTTTATTACTTTGGTTTTCTTCTTATTTATCTTCAGTTTGCATGTTGTTTCCAGTTGACGTTCAAGTTTGAAAGTGCTTCCTGCAAGTCCTTTTCGTTCTCCGCTATCAGTGCCATGTCATCAGCAAAACTTATTGTGCTGAAATTCTGGCCATTTACTTTTATTCCTTTATTGTTTTTATCAAAGAATTCTTTCATAACCACTTTTATATAGACGTTGGACGGGAGCAGTAAAATTCCATGTCCTTGCCCTACCCTTTTACTGATTCGTGCCTCCTTCTGATCCCTTCCTATAACAGGTATCTGGTTCCTGTATAGTTGGTATATCATTCTTCTGTTTCTGTTATCCACCTTCAGATTCTTCAACACTCTGAACATGATATTCCAATCTATAAAGAAAGCTTTTTCTTTATATGCAAATGCTATACAATCGGTTTGTTTATTCTGATGTGCTTTCCCATGTTCAACCGTAGTCTCAGTGGGCCTTATGCAGAGACGATCGATCTGACGCGTGATTAGTGCCATACTAAAGAGTTCGACTAACATATGTCTCCTGCAGTAGTCAAGCCTTTAGTATGACTCTAATAGTATTTCAGAACGACTCTGCATAAGGCCCAGTATTGCTTCCCTTGTTTCCCTTTTCCTTGATGAAAATACATGAATTTCCACTTTACAGATCGGTTTGAATAATGATAGACACAAGGCTCACTTTTTTGGACTTAGTTTTTGAAAAGATTTCTAAATTTTCCTGAACAGAAGAGTACCCATCTAACGGCGCCCCTGTGTATATATAATGTATGGCTACAAATACGCTCCCAATATAATAATAGTTATAGTGATTCAATATAATATGATCTATACAGAAAATTTTATCATAGCACTACTTGGCAGAAGTTACTTAGATAATTTAACCGAGTGGATACAAAATATCTTTTAACCGGGAGTTAAAACAATCTAAAAGCTTAACAATCTAAAAGGCCTCATTCTTGTTGGCCAAAGTAACCGAGTAAGTTGTTGAAAATATTTTGCCAATTTTCTTGGTAACTGTGCAAAATATCATTTAACCGACTACTGCTCGTCCACAAAATTTCTTTGTCCTAATCGAGACTTCGCTAGTTAGGCCTTCATTCGGAAAGCGAAACGTGTCTGTGTTTATTTTTTATTTATATTTAAACATTTTTTCTTTCTCTTTCTCTTCGACCTTCATTTTATGAAGACAAGTATCAAGTTATGTTAGGAGACTTCCCCGGTAGTGGAAGATCAGCGTAGGTGCTATTCAGCGTAGGCGCTGAATTAATAATCCCAAATCCACTCTACAGCAAAATAATACTTTTAAATTTAAATTTGTTCTTGCACGGTGAATGTTAAATTCTCTTTGCTCAAAGCTCTCCACCTAGAGATGAGATGCAATAATCATGCATATTTTGACCAAGAGAAAGAGAGAGCGAGATAGATCTTATTCAAATATTATCAGGAACAGTCATCCATATTCACATTTGTTTATGGTTCAGTTTATTTTTGTTTATTCTTTACTAAATTACAGTTCTCGATTACTAAGAATATAGCACGAAGTAAATGATATATTACGGCCTTCTAGACGAGAGAATTCGTGTACCTTTGATATCGTAAATATTACTAATAGAGACGTGCTTGTATTATTAAATAGATATTACATTATACAAACTCATGTTATGCACTCTAAGAATGTCACACATGCATATCTCGTTTTTATTTTCTTAGGTTATCATTTTTTTCGATTGCTATTTTCGAACACCTTGGAAAAGAATAATATAAAAAGGAAAATATTCTTGTTAGTTCTAATGTGTGAATAACAAATAATAATAATACTTACGTTTTTTTAAAAAAAATGTGAATGATATGATGGTTTTGCGGATAAAAGGAATTTCCACAAAACAGGGATGAAAGTCATTTACTCCTCACGACGTTTTTTTTAATATATAAATAAAGTTTCAGTAGAGTGAATGTAAGGTTGTGAAGGCGAAATACGAAACGAATAATATAGTTGAAACAAATAATATAGAACATCCAAATATTTCATAAAATATTATTTGCTGTAAAACAAAATGAAAGTTTGAACAACATTAACTTTTCGTTAATAAAGGTTAAACAAGATCACTTTGTAACTTTCACATGATATCAGTTGCCCTGTAGATACTAAACGAACTGTTCTTCCGGATTGTTTATTCGTTGCAGAGGCCTGGATTTTATTCTACTTTCCTGCAGTTTGCTGGAACTCCTCCGTGGCTAAGCGGTTAGCGTACGCGCCTTTGGCGTGGGAGACCCGGGTTCGATTCCCGGCGGGAGCTCATGTGGTTCGGATTCCACGTTAATCAGTAGGTCCACGTCTCATATAGCCTCGCTGCTGAAAGGGACGCTAAACTAAAATCAACTCAACTCCTGCAGTTTGCTACAATGACATCTATTGAACAAACTAGAGTATTTGTAGAACGCCTTACCTAATTCTCAACCCAGCCAAGTTAACTGCAAAATTGGTTGTCTAACTTGAAGGATGTGAAATTGGAAATGTGAATGCACTTTTTTTTTTTTTTTTGCGTTTATACATATTTGCCGCAACTTATGTATGATAACACGTTAAAAAAAATACAGTAGCATTTCTCATTACATGTCATGCAACTCATAACTCTGGCGTAAAAGTTTCTGGTTCGAACCCAACTACGCGTCTTTGTAATGGACAACATTGTTTCTTTTGAATTCTCGAGTTTTTTCACGCTTCTATCCACATTTTGATGCTACTAATTATTGTATAATCATTTGTTTTCATTAAGCGTTCACCTCCTGCTATCCTAAAGGGGTTAACTACGGGGCCGTAAAACCAGAAATTTCATTCTTACAACACATATATAAATACTGTCTTTGCAGTTGTTATGTAGGTTACACCTATATTAAACATAATATTATTGCCATTGCCATTATTAGACCAAGTTGATAAATCTGTATTTTGTAAAGGCTGAACCCGGAGGAAAATTTCGAAGGGAGGTCTTATTAAAATTCTACAATATTATCAAAGTTTGACTAAACATTGTCCAATGATGAGACACAAACCGACCAATACTCGAAAGATTTTATTCAGCTGAACAAAATGATATGGGTTTGTGTAAAGTCTTATGCGTATTTTTTTTTTTTTAAAAAAAACGTTTTTTCGAAAATCTGACTTGAGTACTGAATTATACTTTCATCAAATATTTCGTTGTGATATTAGCAATCAGAAAAAAATCAACAGCAGAAATTTAGAGGAAATATGCTATATTTACAAGCAAATTGGTAAAGTGGTTAACAGCGAACAGATTAGTTATAAATCATGATAAACTGATTCTCTTACATTTTTTTTTATTTTCCAGGGAAACCGCGTATATCACCTAGAATAAAAATATCTTGCCATTCTTTCCAACATATTTGCAGGACAAAGCTTTTAGATATAACCATAAGTGGCGATCTCTCATAATCTGCTCAAATCTTGCGCTAACTGATTGACGAATATAAATACTTATTTTTTTCTTTAGAAATGAACCAGTAAAACAGCAATAGCGTATGTTCAAAGTAGCATAATTTGCATCCATTGTTGGTTGGGTGTAATTGTGAGTATTTTGTAAAAAAAAAAAAAAAAAAAAAAAAAAAGACAAGAAAAAAAGAAGTCAAAAACAAATGTGGCTAACACTTTCTTTAATATAGCTTAATTGATCTTATCACATATCTTCCGCCAGAGGAATTGATCTTTCAACAAACTACGGGAAATTTGGTAAGAAAAGGGGAAAGTTTGTGTCAGTCGAGGGAAATTTTTAAAAAGAAATTTACCAGCAGTGCACTAAGCCAATTTCACGGGAGCTGGGATCAAACCAAGGACCTCACGCGCCAGAGACGATCGCTCTATCACTGAGCTGCTCCCGTAGCACGACGTTTCTTCAATTCTCCAGCTGTTGTGTTTTCCCAATGATGTTGTTTATAGGAATAGGATATTTTTATTGTCGTTAAACAACATTTGTTGCAATAGACAACGTCAAGAGATTATACAAAATATATACATTGAATATATAAGTACATAACTAGTCACTTTTTATTTTTTAACTCTTTCTCAAATTCTAAAACGCTATACACAGCTGTTTCAATGAGCCAAGATTTACAGTGTTTCTCGAAGTTTCTATTACACATACCACGAATTTCTGTAGGTAGAAGATTATAAATCTTCATCGCAGTGTATTTATAACTCTTTTGTGTTTTATTTAACCTGAAATATGGTGTATCGAGGTCGTCTCCGTATCTTGTGTCATAGCAATGAATTTTATTTCGGGTACTGATATTTTCCAAGTTTTCTTTAATATACATGAGACAGCTATAGATATACATTGAGGGCACTGTCATGATTTGCATCTCTTTAAAGAAAGGTCTGCAAGAGTCATTATCACGTAGTCCCTTTAACACTCTTATTGCCTTTTTTTGCCATTTAAAAACGGTTTGAGCACCAGTTGAATTACCCCATAATAATATACCGTAGAGCAATAGAGAATGAAAGAAAGCATAATAAGCTGACAGAAGTATTTTTTCACTAACAACAGTTTTTAGTTTACGTAATAAATATATAACTCTAGATAGTCTTCTACATAGATTTTCAGTATGTATGTTCCAGTTTAACTTTGGATCCAAGTGGATTCCTAACAATTTTACAGAATGACACTCATTCAAATCATGTATGTTGTTATTAAGATGAAAATACAAAACATCCGTCTTTGATTCATTTAATAGCAGCCTATTACAATTTAGCCATACTGAACACGCTTCTAACATTTGAGTGTTTTTAGTTTGAATATTTTTTAAATTTTTATCAATGGTTAAGACAGTTGTATCATCAGCATACAAAACACTGTTAAAAGGAAGAAAACTTGGAAAATCATTAACGTAAACTAGAAAAAGAAATGGCCCCAGGACACTTCCCTGTGGTACACCAGTTGTTACGTGCAAAAATTCTGAAATTGAATTACCAACGCGAACAGCCTGTTTTCTGTTACTGAGATAAGATTTAATCAGAGACAGTTCTTTTTCTCTAACCCCATAATAATGCAATTTTGAAAGGAGTATATCATGTGACACTGTATCGAAAGCTTTAGTTAAATCTAATAGTGTTGCACAAACATTCATATTATTTTCAAAACAGTCTAATACTTGTGATACTATATTTTCAACAGCTTTAACTGTGGAACGACCTTTTCTAAATCCAAATTGCGAGGAATGAAAAAGCTCATTCACTTCAAAGAAGGTTGATAGTTGATCTTTGATGCTTTGTTCAAAAACTTTCGAAACTATCAGCTAAAGAGATTGGACGATAGTTTTTAACCTCATTTTTATCATCCTTTTTATGTACTGGTTCAGTTATAGTATATTTTAGGCAATCTGGAAAAAATCCCTCAAAGAGCATCCAATTTAGTAGGTAAACCAAGGGCTCTATTATTAAGTCAATATTTTTTTTCAATAAGTTATTAGAAAGTCCATACCAGTCTTCGCTACTGGATACTTTCAATTTATTGACAACTGAGTAATATAAGTAATATGAGTAATATGAGTAATTTTTCATAACCCGTCGAATTTGTGATTAAGTGTATTATTTTCTGTATAAATTATGCACTTTTCACACCTATTTTTAGCTGTTAACTGGCTTAAACATCCCGTTTCCTGCGTATTTTTTCAATTACGTACATCATGATGTCCTTTTTTCAACACCCCTGTCGAAAGGCAATAATAACTATAAAGGGAATCCATGTTATGTATTGAGCATACGTCACTCTTTCACTCAACTGAAATCCAGGGCCTCTTTCCTTACTGCGTTGCGTCAAAGGAACGCAAACGCGTTTTAGATTGCTATAGTCGGCATTGGAATTATGTTGCATTATTTTCGTTGCATTGATATTTGCAAATTTTGGTTAAGACCGTTACGGAATGCAAGGGTTAACGTGTTCATTATTATTAAGAACTAAAAATATAAATTTGAAAATATCATTCTTTATACATAAAAACATATATCTCTCTTTCAATATGTTAAATATTTTATTGAACTTTTTAATACCAGTGTGCCTTTAAATTGTATTTCACGAATTAATCAAACTTTATCTATTGCACAACTGCACTGTTACATATGCATGTGAACATACACAGGGTAAATGCATAATTGTGCAATTACCCTACCTTATTCGCATTTCGCCATGTTTGTTTCGTTTCGCTGCTGTTTGATGTAACAAGCCAAGGAAGTGGGAAGTGGTCGTTTTTATTATAATGTGAGCGGTTGTTAAGGGCAAGAGTTAAGTTGTATGTAATGAAAGCGAAATGTGTTGTGTATAAGCTGTGCCTTTTTAATAGTTTCACACTGTTAATTAACAAGTGAGTGCAAAGAAAATACTATTATATGTGTGTGACTTAGTTGACAGTTTTATTTCATCGTAGATACCGTCTACGTCACCTGTGAATTATTCAGCAAATTAGGGTCATCACGTCAACCTAACTGATATAAGTCACCGGTGATGTTGTTAATCATTAATTGATGTATCCTTTTTTGTCGCTATATATTAATATGTTGTTGAACGTATAATAGCATATTAACCTACGTTAAAGTGTGTACGATGTTATTTCCGAGTATATATCCAGGTGGTATTTATGATTTAGTATTAGTGTTGCCAACTTGATTTGTTTACATGTGAAAAATTATTTCCTGAAGTGCAAGTACAGAAGGACAAATTAATGGACATGGAATTTTATCATCTCTTGACACACTTCCGCGTCGTTTCGTAAATTACAAAATTACGATTAAGAACAACCTTGAAAGTTTCACTTGGATGAGAAAGAAAACTACTAATTGAAGCGTAAATAATAATTACTTAATGCATTACATGTGTTTTTGACAAGCGGTGTGGTAATCTTATACATTTATAGAGTATTACGCATAAAGTTAGGTAAGCTTGTGGTGGTGATAGATTAAAGATAAGCAAGTACATATTCGATAAATCACATTAGTGGCGTAGTAGGAATTGTGCAGATTATTTTGTGGGATCTAGAAGCTCCACGGGTGTAATTCCCCTGTAAAGGAGAAGTATGCATACCTAAATATATATTGTATGGTGATTCTGAAGATCCTTTAAATCACTGTGACATGAAGTACCGCCCTCCTTATAACTTTTAGTGTCATAAACTTCTGTTCTATCTTTGCTTTCATGCTTTGACTCCCTTTAGATTACAAAATAAGGTTAAACTGCCCCGGATAAAACCCACATGAACCTGTCTTCAACGTTGTTTTGCTACTTATCTGTTCTTACTTGAATATAGCTATCTATCTGTTTCATTTCAGGGCCTCTACTATTCACTGTTAATCATAAATATTTCTTGTTTTCATTCTTCCTTTGCTCTTTTCTACATCTGTACACATCAATATAGTGGCATTGCTTAAAATTAGTACCTCCAAACTGTTAAGTGTTGCAAACTACATACTACTCGGAAAGTACTAAAACAATGAATCGTTACGGTACCTTCTCACTGCAATGGAGGATGTAGCTTCGTAACTCGTACTAAAAATTCGTGAATGATATCATCCTTTCTTGTTGCGTGTGTCAGAGACGTTTGATGGTGCAGTTCCCCATGACGTCCCTGGGACATCAAAATCAGGATAGGAAAATATCATGATTTAAAAAATCGTTTTTGTTGATTTTTTTATTTAAATAGATTTTTTTTTGGTTTAAATCACTTCTTTCTCCCAAATTTAAGAAAAAAACATTAGGATTTAGTATTAAATGTTAATTATGTCATTGAAGTAAAGGTATTGCGATTGAATTTTGAATTAATCTCCAATCGTTAACCTATTTCAATTCCAAACAATGTGTCTGAAGCATTAAGGAAAAAGTACAGCAATGTTTATCAACAAGGCATTTTTTTTTAAAACAAAAGTTATTGATATTTGGCGGAGACACATTTTTAAAAATCGGGTGGTCCAGAACTAGCTTGCGAGAGCGCCTTCGTGGCTAAGTGGTTAGCGTACGCGCCTTTGGCATGGGAGCCCCGGGTTCGATTTCCGGCAGGAGCTCAAGTGGTTCGGATTCCACGTTAATTAGTAGGCCCAGTCTCATATAGCTTCGTTGCTGAAGGGGACATTAAATTCAAAATCAACTCAACTCATCTGGCTTGCGGTACGAACACATATAAAATACGTAAATTTTGCTTTCGGAGAGAGGGTCGGACAAACGGACTCCCCTAAATACGCCCCTATTATCTGGGAACAAAACAGAAGCTCACACACAAGAATTCTCGTCTAAAATGTCGAATGGTATTTCCCCGGTGGAGCAATGGTTAAGCTCAACGCTTTGTATCAAGAGCAGGGTTGGCAAAAACCATATGGAAAGAAATAAGTTTATTTCGCCTTGGTGTTATTATGCAACAAACGGGTTATTCTGGAAGGGGTCACATAAGCTTAAAGTGGAATCCAAACCACTTCTCGGCTTACATCTGAGAGAAATTGTCCTCCATTTGAACTCGATTAATTGACCACAAATGCTATACGTCTGCCGACTCACTCACGAAGGACTGCTGATAAATATACGTTGTACTGATCTTTACATACTTGTTAATATTATTGTCGAGTCATTTCAGAAAAACAAGAAGATAAACCATTGCACAAGTGAAACCATTATACAGAATTACATATGGACAATTTCAAAGTACTGCAGAGTACAAAAGAACTAATTTAGTCCCAAGTTGAAGAAATACAATGACTTACCTTGCATATCAGTAAGAAAAGTTAATAAAGATACGAATTATTTGAGTCCACTTCATGGCTCTAACTTATTTGAGTTCATTTATATATAAATAGATACCAAAGATACTTCTGATTTCAATAAATGCCTCTCGTGGGATTTGTATGACCCTCCCCCCTCCCAAAAAACTACGGCATTTCGATGTATTTTATCAATAGTAAACATTATTAAAACGAAACAATATACAACCTGTCTGTTAATTTCACTTCAAATTAATTTATTTCGAAATTCGATTTTAATCAACTATTATAAAAATCAGGTGATTTAAATTAGGCTGATTTAAGCCAATCCACCCTGATCAAAATTACAAAACGCATACAAAGATACTTTTTTTCCTGTGTGCTAACCATTCAATGGGTGGAATACTTACATTCATTAAAAAAAAAAAAAAAAAAAAAAAAAAAAACAGAATCACAAGTACTCTTACTGCGTTAGAAAGTATATGTTAAAGAAGAAGCCCCATTAGTAAGGAGGATTGACTTTACGAGGACTGAGTATAAATGCAGTGTGCGGATGTATCGCATAAGAACTACAGCGCATTAAGCACGAACTAACTTGTACTAGATAGCCGCTGAAAAGCACGAATACTATCTAACCGACTTAAGGCAGGAGCGGCAGTCAGGGGGTGCGTCCGAGTCACCAGGCGTGTCTGCGCAGAATGATACGTATGCATAAATGGGGATTGGAAACACACTTCATACAGCGTAAAAGCATGTGCATTGTGTGTCGCAAAACTTTATGACATTTTTGTTACACTACCTTGACATAGCAGTTCCTTTTATCATGCCTTTTTTATTGAGTATTATGTGATACAGATCACACTTTCCATTTCGTAGTTCTGCCTTATACATTTAATATGTAACATCCCGATATTTTTTAGTACTTTTACAATCCTGTTGCAAAATCGAATACAGAACTTCTCCCGTAAATTTTACAAATTTATACCCTTATAACATGGGATATCACCCAAAAATTTTGACGAATTTCACTACATTTATCTCAGATGCGGCTCCTCTCATACTACTTTTCGCTCTACCTTTATGTATTTTCCTCCTTTACAAAGGCAGGTTCATCCTATGCCAGTTAATAACATAGTGAGTTTGAAACATTGTTATATTACGCTCTACTGCTGATCACTTTATGTCGCATCAATTTGCGAACTAGTATAGTCCAGAATTGAAAATCGCTTTCCTCTTTTATTAATCAACGTACACTGATGACTAGGACTCGGAAGTTGAAGACCTAAAAATTGCCTAAAAAGGACCTATAAAAAGACCTATATCTGAAAAAGGACCTAAAAACTGGAAAAAAGGTAATAATAAGACTCAATTTAATTAGAATTACATATTTAATGAATATAATGCTCAAGAAACACAAGCTTCTGGTGGGTTAACGGTCTGTCCTTCCACAAACTGAAGTACAAACTAAAATAAGAAAACTTACCACCCTCACCCCCTTTGCTGGAGGACATTGTTATGGCTGCTTATCTGACTTGTGATTGTTGCAGATCTGGTTTTATCAGTCCAGTCTTTGAAGAATATCTTATCTTTTGAATTTTCTTTACTAAAGAAAAGATGTTTAAGAGATGATGGTGATTCGAATTAATGGCCAGTAAGTTTGTCAAAAGATAAAGTAAAATAATAAAAAAAAAAAAAAGATTTAAGACCTATAAAAAGTTAAAAAAGGCCAATAAATTAAAAATAAAAAAAAAGCAGGAAAAGGCAAAAAAGGACAAATAAAATCCACCATTTTCTGGCCTACAATGACCCAAAGTGACCCATGTTAATCCTCGTCTTCGAGCACATGTAAAAAAGAGGATTTTTTCCTGAACTTCCGGACCCTGCTGATGATCTTTATTACCTTTTTTGTTACTCTCATGATGACATTTCGTCTGATCCTGTTCATTTTTCCATAACATAAATTTTGCATTTCGGGGTCGTCATGAGCGGTAGTTTACCCCGAAATATGAATCATGTCATCTAGTCTTACCTAGTAACTAGTGAAAAATTGTCGATGTAATAAAATTTTCTATAGCATTAAGAGTCTGTTAAATGCAAAAGATGCTTGCTAATCATGCAATGATATCCGTATTCTTATCTTTACGGTCGAAACTTCGCCAGTATTTATGTGTACATTATGAAAATACTTTGAACAAATTTACTAAACAGTGCTTTTTGGTACATAGACCTAGATTAAAACTCAAATTTCCCTCGTACTTTCAACTGCTGCTCGTGTTCAAGACATTATTCTGCACAATATTTTAATCCTCTCTGGAATCATATTCGAATGCAGGCGTGATGCTAGCTGAATTCTATTTTTTGATTGCATTATTACATCACTCTAAACCTGCAGATAGAGAAATCGGCACGGAGTATTCCGTAGTACACTCTTGTCAATTCTATTCAACACTTCTGATATATATATATTTTTTATCAAGCCTGTTTCGTTAACTTGCACAACTATTTCTTAATGTCCTCCGCTGTTAGTTGTTCCTGACTGTCTATAGGATTAGCGTACACTTTGTTTTTGAGGAAATCCCAACGGAAAAGGTCGATGTTGATGTGATCTGGCTGGTCACTCCATAGGCCCTTTATGGTCAATCCAGCGTTGAGGAGAAGGTTCTTGCAAGAGCGCCCAGACAATTTTGGCGTAATGTGGTGGATCTTCATCTTGCTGCCACCTCTGTTCTTGAAAATTCTGTCGCCTATGAAGTTCTGATACGACGGTTTTCCTTAGTAACTTCCCGGATCAGGTAGCTTAGTGGTAGAGCTCTTACCTCTGTTGCGTGGGGCCCCTGGTTCGATCCCGGTTGTGGTGGACAACATAGTGTTCGTGGGTTTTCTCGGGGTACTACCGTTTCTCCCATCATTCCACCAATTTTCCATCGTTATTTATTTGCCTTAATCATTGTGTCTCTTAGCCGAAAGGGCATAACGTGGGACGTTAAACTGAAATATTTCGTTTCCTTTCCTGATTTCTCTGTGTAATGTTGGATTGATTGGTTATTATCAAAAACTGCCTAATTCCGTTTGGCCCACCCTGTACTGAGATTGCATGTATATTATTATTATAGATGCCTTAATCTAATGAAATAACCTTAATGTACCTATTATTATTCAAGCGAAATAATTTCAAAAGCAGCTTCTATTCAGTCTCGATTGCTCCATGTATGATTATCACCAAAGTCCAAGAAGTCGCATACATAATCTATTATATCGCCAACCTCGAACTGGGTTTTTATTTTGTCAATGTAATTAAATTACAAAAATTATCTTACGCAAAATTTAGTCACATGCTGAGATGCTGCAGCTCCGGTGGAAATAGTAAAATAAAAATGATTTTTAAACTAAAATTCAGTAGTGTTTTCTATTCGAAATATATAGCTCATTCCAGAATTTAGAGTTCAAAGGAACGTTGTATATGATATGTAAATTAGAATATAATCTAAAAAATGCTTCTTACTCTCTATAAGTAAATAATTACATCTCTTAATTCCGTTTCGTGGGATTCATTTGAAATTTTTTTCTGGCAAAATTATGAGTTTGAACGTCTTAGTAATGATAAAAAGATGATGAAGAGATGCAAACTGGCAGATTCTAAGTATGTGTATATATGCTGAATGGTGTGACATTTATAACATATGTAATGATTGGTTCTAGCTGCTGTGGAGAGAAAGAAAAATATGGAAAGCTAACGGAATCAATAATGTTAATTCTGTCAAAATTTTATGTTTTTGAACCTTGAATACTGAGCAAGAAAAGAGAAAAAAAAAGTGCATCAATTGTCAAGAGAGCACTTTACAGACTATGGGCCTGATTAATAATAATTTTATTATTTTCACAGTCCCATTACCAGTTGCTTCAGTGCCCAATTTTGTGGTCCACTGGGCACTTCAGTCTTCAATCATGAAAAGTTAGATGCATTGAATATAGCACAGGTATATGTTACAAACCAATACACTCAAACACAGAGCAGCGCTCTCTGATGTTCTAGTTGTTAGCGCAACTTTGGTGCATGTGGTGCTGGGTTTTAATCGATATTCGAATGCTTTACGGTGGTTCTATTAAACTATTGGTCAACGTCTCATGTATTCGCGGTGTTAAAAATGGACGCCAAATTTCAATGAACAAACAAGTGCTGAATGTCAGAGAAGCAGGGAACTCAACAAGTAGAATAGGTGAACAGAAAAGTTTGTAAATTATGAGAATGATCTTATCTTCATATATAAATCACATTTTAACCCCAATTAACTTGAAAGAATCGGAGAAAAATAAAATGAACCCGAAAAGCTTATTCGTCCTGGTGGGTTGATTCTTTTAAAAGGTGTTCTCAAACTATGGTACTAACCATTGAAAAACACTTGTAAGATTACTATTATAATCGTTATCGTACAAAATTATGCACATTTTATTTACATGTTGCATAATGTCTTGCCACACCCATTACTTGAAACTTCTATTAAGCAAATCAGACTATTATAAATTTTCGAATGAAATATAGAAGCAGTTATTTTGTAAAATTGTGTTGGTTTATGAACGTTTTTATGAAGTTACTGATGAGAAGTTGAATTCAGTTTAATATTTTAACAAACTACGAATGAATTAGTAATTACTTGAAATATTGTTGCATCAAACCTTTATATAGGTATTATTGCAAAGCATATGAAGGAGTTATCAAGTGATCCGTGATTTGTTAAAAGTCAGACCTCTGTAAAATACATCAAAGAGTTAATAAGTACCAGGTAATCCGTAGCTTAATTACTTAAAGAAAGTAAGGAACACTTTATGTCATAATAAGAAATTTTACTTTTTTTTTAATATTTCTATACTGACCAAGCTTGTTACAAGAAGAAGGATTGGCGCCTGCATAGAAATATTAAAAATAAGTAAAATTCTTCATTATGCAATTTGTGCGGTTATTATGAAATAAAAAAATGCTAAATTGAATTCAAGTTTTCAACTTAACTTCTTATAAAATTTTCAAAAGGTCAGCACAATTTTATACAAATAGGTTCTACATTACATTCGAACCTTTTCAGTGATATATTGCAATTCTTTAAAAAGTTGGAAGTAATTGAGCGTTAACTTAAAGAATTGTTATATTAAGTTAATTATTATATCAGTAATCTTTTTTAATTAATTAATTAATGGTTAGCATAACTAAAGAACTAATTTTACATTACATTCATCGTTATAAAAGCAGGAGCCTATTCCACAATTGAACTTTGCAACTTTTCACTTTGTACTTTGCACTTTGCTTCATGGTTTATTCCACGAAAAAAATATTTCTGCAAAGTAAAAACTTGCAAAGACTTTGCAGAAATTTGTGAGAGCACAATCAACTTCTACTTCATGAATTTATTTCAGTTTAAAGAATGCTTTCGTTTGACAAGAGAACACATACAATTCGTATTGGAGTATATTGGATAACATTAACAAAGTTAACACTATAATTACTCAGATGCACACTTGGCGGAATACACAAGGGAAAACACTCTCCAAGTCCATAACACATGACAAATGAATCAAAACCCAGACTGAGATAACTTTGTATTCCTATATGTAATTAACTGATTTGTATATATTTTACTATACAACAATAATTGTCGCTGAGAGCCAACTAAACTCGTAATTTATTAGGTTTGTTGCAAGACACGATACCAACTACGGAAATGTAAAATAAATAAATTCTTGTATAAAATGCATTCAGTAAACATACCCTTTTTAAGTTGTGTACTTGTTCATAATAAACTAATATGTGGGTCATGAAAGGGATTGTGAAATAACTTACTTGCAGAAATATATGCTTAAGAACAAACATGACGAAATAAATAACATTTATGAAACCGGTACCACAGCACTTCATAGTAACAATTACCACTAACTTATTAAATACGGGACGTAAAAGAACTCAAGTCTAAATGAAATAACAGGAACACATTTATTTTACTGGTATACATGAATTAACTCAATTAATAATTACTACTTCACAACAGAAACGTCATTTATTCATTACACATGGATTTTAACGTAAGCATTTATGTCATGTTTGTCGTTCATACAAAATCTAATAAAATTCCCCACTGTACACTGTAATTTGTAACTCTATACCTTGTTCTTCACCTTTAATTACATTCATATCTCAAAACTCTTTCTGTTCATGAGTAAATAACTTTGCAGTTGCAGAACATCAAATTGCAAAGTTCTTCAAAAATAATAGTGGAACTCATAAACTTTTCACTTTGCAAATTTTGCGAAGTGAAAAGTGACAAGTTGCAAAGTTCAATAGTGGAATAGGCCTCAGGTCTAGATAAAGTGTTTACAGTAGAAAAAAGAAATCAAGAAAAGAATTATTCGAGTACAAGTGGTTTACATCAACAACAGTTTCAACCTCATCATTGTTCTGGGTACACGCAAAAAGTGTGAGACGTCATTATGAAAAGTGCATAACAAATTACATGTAAGTTACCTTTAAACTATCTATAATTGCAACGGTAGTTGCTGAAAAAGTTTAATGATTTAGACGCAGTAAATAATTATTGTTAACACAAAATCTCAGTTGAGTTATTCTATTTCAAATCTATTAATGAGGGATAATTCATGTCTCAGATTTTGATAATTGTTTGTACATTGAAAGACGTTTGCGAATAGTTATTTCCCAAAATAAAACTTTTCCAGCCCTTATTGTTAATTAGTTATTAATTACGCAATTAGCGTCAAGGTCACGACTCAAAAACAGCTGATTTTGCATTTTATTGTTTATTTCAATAGCCATAAGAGCTATGAAACTAAAAATTTGCATCCGCATGTAATTTTGCGTGTAGATTTTAAATCTGCAATCACAACTAATGAATATTGTATAGATGTAGAGTTACAGCAGCATTTATGGTCCCAAGTTCAGGCACCGGAATTTGCATGTGGTGAAAGTTGTATATGTGTGACATTTTAGCACAAGGTTAAGGAATACCTATATTTCATGCGAACCAAATTTTGTTTTGGATATTTGAACCTAAGGCCCCTCAAAAAATCTGAATGTGTCTTTTGCCTCATAACGAGCTTTTGAAGTAATGATATAGGCTATTTGTTACTGTATAACTTTTATTACAACTATTTCACACAGTAGCCTACAATTATAGCGAAAAATAACAGTTGACTTATTTACTAACCATCAGAATTGTACAATGTATCAATGTTTACTGAAAGTCTCCAATAATTGGTTAATTTTATTAACAGTCTCATGTGATACACTATGTGATCTTCCACTAGCTGTGATAGAAATGTGATCTATGTCAATAAGAATGTGATCAGCTGGCACCCATACGATATCGTGGGTTCAGGCCAGTGAAAAGTGGAAGCGGACCCTACGGGGTGTAAGAACTTTGTGTTGTTGAAATTCCTCAGAATATTCCAGCATCATCCCAATCCACCATTTGTAGCCATAGACACACGCTACAAATTTTCCTGGATTCAGGACTTTTATTACTTCTGATGTCTTTTGTTTGTTTTGTTCATCTACCCAAACTCTATGTAGGAGTTCCATTGGTGTAGAGGAAATTAGTCCAATTTTAAACTTATTTTACTATCAGGAATGAAAGTATGGCTTATTTCTTGTTCCAGGCATTGCTTTCACAACGATAAACCTATTATCTTGAGTCGTGCGATACTGGTGAACAACTTCAGTTGGACCTACCTTGAAACCCACCTGGGTTTTTGAGCTTTTCATTAGTATATTATGGCATAACTAAGGTGATCGCATTGAAAGTGATTTTTATCAGATTTTGGACTTTCCTTGGGCGAATTACTATCCATTTCATAAAGATAGGCCCCTGACTTCGCGGTGCTGCCGTGACGTCCAGTCAAAACTTATATTGCATTGTCGTACCTCGTTGGAATTGCTGGAATGTTGTCTTTTCAATACTTAAGACATAAAATTTTTCTTTGTACTATGTAGTGAGAAAAAAATAAAAATAAATGAAAAAGTGCATATTTTTTCGTACTTTTTTGGTAGATCAATGTTTATAGGACTATATCTCAGAAAAGAGATCACGTAAAATAATTTCCTGTGTACAATATGTAGATGCATCCATTGTGAAAAGTTCAATTTTCATCACTTGATATTTTTTGTGTAATTAAAACAAATGTACGACGCTCTTATCTCCTTTCCCATGGTAGGTAGAGAAACGTACTAAACACTGTTCGAAAATTTGGAAGTCTAGTGTTCCAAATATTTGAAACTATTAACAAAAAACGGTTTAGTTGGTAGAGTATTTATTTTTTTAAAAAAATATTTACTTCAACATATTCTCTGCGTTAAGCGGTGAGCCATGTTGCAGCCCAACCTTTAAATTCCCCGCGCTTATATGAAGAAACAGCATACAGTAAGTGGAATTGCGGCAACGCTGCCCTGCAGTGTTGTCGCGTTCAGGAAGCTTGTAGCGCGAAGCCTACTTCATAAGAATGTAATAGGAAAAAGTATTTATTATAACCTTTCACATCATAAAAATAATGCATGTACACTCATGTCCAAAATTATTGTCGCATGTCTATAAATATGTTATTGTAGGAATATAATTTTATAACGAATTCGCCTGGTATTTCTTATAATGTTAGTATGTGTATAATCGGCAAAGACATGTAGGCTATGTGGCAAATTTCATGTCAAAAGAGCAGTAAATAAGAACAATAATATGAAAATAAAATTTTCTTATCCATTTAGCAACATTTTGTTTTACTCATGCTAATTTTCGTATTCTTTTCCAATGAAATTTACCACAAATATACATTTCCCGACTCTACATATAGTATCAGTATTAAAAGGACCCTGCAAAATCATTATCAAATTATATTCTTCCAAGAAGACAGTTATAGATATGCGACAATAATTTTGGACATGAGTGTACACATCTCAATATAATCAAAATAAAACGTTGAAGTAACACATTCAAAAACTCATCTCTTAATCTATTTACTTCATTCACTTTCGTCATGGCTTTGTTGACTCATCGCTGCTCCTGCTATCTTCCTAAATACTTATTAACAATGGCTCCATTTCTACCTCAAGATCTATCAGTATAGGGCCTACACACTTTCCAGCTTACGAACATGTTAAAGGTTAAAAAGAAATGTAGCCTTGGCAATCACATGTTCACCCAAGTTCTGCGATCAATTCCCCTGCCGAATGTACAGTAACACAGAATGGGTCCTTTGTTTTCTTTCAACGAAAGTAAACAATGCAATGAGTAGGTGACGAGGTCTGTATTTGCGTCAAATCACGTCGCACTGATTAAGTCTTCAACACTTCCCTTCGGTTCGTAGGCGTCAAAAACTTACACATGCACTTATATCATATGGGTTCATTGCAATGAGACGGACGAATGGGCATTTATATTTTCCTGAGTATATCTTGTGCTTTTTGATTGGAATATATATGGATATTCCATTACGAGCGGCGGTATTACAGAAAGAAGAGGCAAAATGTTTAGCGATAATGAAATTGCAGAACTGATGAATGACTCCGACTCAGACGGTTATGATTTAGTAATTAATAATAATCACATTGATTATTCTGTGCTCAGTGGCGTATCCAGAAGTGAACAAGATAGTAACTCTGTTTCAAGTAAACCTGAGGCTGCGCCGGGAAAGAGAAAAAAACGCGTCATTCCTATTCAAAGGCAGATTCTGATGTAGCTTGGAGCGATAATATTCAAGTAAATGCAAAACCCTAGTGGTGTCCCGGGAATTGATCAAAATGCTGGGCTATCTACAGAGTATTCCGCATATAAAGTGTTTCAGCTGTTTTTACCGATGAAGTTTTATAGTAGAAAGAAAAGTTGAGTTGATTTTGTGTTTAACGTCCTGTTCAGCAGCGAGGCTATATGAGACGTGTACCTACTGATTAACGTGGAATCCAAACTACATGAGCTCCCGCCAGGAATAGTAGTAAAAGAAATGAATCAATACGCACAACAGCAGATTGAGAAAAAGAAAATTTACTAAAACAAAAATCTTTGTTTTCTAAATGAAAGCGTGTTATTTCAATTGAAAACAAGGAACTTTTTACACTAATTATTCACATATACCTTGTACGGAAGCCAGCTTTACGCGATTTTTACAAATCAACTACGCCAGAGCTATTAGTATGTCTGCCAAGTGGTGGAAGAAGCTGTTTTTTCTGCTGTTTGACTTATCACACATGTCAATGCTCACATACTGTACAGGAACAAAGCAAGAAAACATATCGCACTTCGAACTTTTTATGCGAATGTAGCAGATAAACTGCTGCACTCAGCAGGCGTTGAAGTACATGGACCTGGTAGAATTCTGGTAGCAAGGGACCGTTAGAGAGTTTCCCCCCAATATCTGCAAATTCTAACAGAGTAGGACAAAGGAGATGCAAAGTTCGTAGCATCTGCACGGTGAAAGGAAGTTTTTAATAAATATTAGCGTTTATTGCAGAGATGCAAACAACCACTCGCCCGGGGCGTGTGGTTCATCGATGCGGGCGAGTATTTAATATCGTACGGAAGTTAAGTAAATTATATTTATTATGTGATGTGTGCTAGTAACTTTATTCTTGGGCGAGTAAACTCTTGATGCTTATTTGCATCCCTGGTTTATTATCTGATATATAAAGTTGGACTTTGCGTGGGAAAATGCTTCGAAATGTACAACACTTAAGAGAAGTACTGGGACTCTTAGATCTAAAAACAGATTTTTTGTGGAGTGTAAACCCAATATTACACATCAACTAAGGTTGTATCATATAATAAACTTTGTGCGTGTATTTGTTTCTGTGCAAATGTATTTTGTACTGCGAGCAATAAGTGAAAACCTGACAAAAAGCAACACATTTTCGAGGACCATCACATGCAAATCCAAACAAGATAAGAGTTCGCTTTTCTAATTTTGAACATTTGGCACATTTACTGTATATCCTGTTAATTTCTAAGAAATTGGTTTAAAATCTGTGGAGACATTACATTTTAAAAATATCTCTAAAAAGTGCCGGACAGTGTGCGTGACAAGTTTAAATACCCGTCCGGCTGCGAGTGTATAGCGCCAGGAAAATGTGGCAACGTAGCACTCCGTATAAACTACGATAGCGAACGGCGCAAAGCAGAGAAAATCATAATATCATATTTGTGATTGTTTATCTTTTAAAACAAGTCAAAACAGTTTGGTTGAAAAAGCTACTTTAAGATCTTTCTAAACGTTTTTTCAGATTGTTAATACACCGCAGCAATTCAGAGATAATGATGTCTCACTTTTTACTGAATAACAAGAAAATTACTACGTGTTGAGTAATGAAATTTTCAGAACTTACAGGTAACATATGCATCTACATATCATGCACAGGAAATTATTTCATGTTATCTCCTTTCCGAGATATAGTCCTATAAACATTGATTTACCAAAAAAGTACGAAAAAATACGCACTTTTTCATTAATTTCTATTTTTCTCTCACTACACAGTGCAAAGAAAATTTGTATGTCTTAAGCATTGAAAAGATAACATTCCAACAATTCCAACGAGGTACGACAATGCAATATAAGTTTTGACTGGACGTCACGGCAGCACCGCGAAGTCAGGGGCCTATCTTTATGAAATGGATAGTAGATGCTTTCACGTTAAGATATGCAACATAAGACATATAAAGTTCTGAATGCATTGCAGGAATTAAAAAAAAAAAGTAGCTTCAGATAATTATAAAACAAATTAATGTGTGGATTATGCTTACAGTCTATTTAAAGTAAAATACGCAGTTTTATATTTTAGAAAATGCTTTTCGTGAATAGTGTGCTCGGCAACGCCGAGGGACGTTATTCTTCATACGTTTAACGGAGTTAAGACCAGTGGCGGCGATTGGACGTTAAAAGTGGGGGGCAAGGCATGATTTGTATTTATGTACCAATCTTAGTTTATCTGGTTGTTTCTAACACTTTGACGAAAGGTTATATAACTAATAGGATACTCTCTTTTTCGGTTAAAATACCGTATATCGTATTTTACATTTTATTAAATAAATAAACAAGAGCAACGGAAGTAGGTACTAACCCTTTGTACTCTTAAACAACAATGGTGTAAAAAGAGATTTGATTCCTTGCTCATGAATATCTTAAAATTCTGTCTGGAAGATTGTGTGATCAGATTATTTAATAAAAAAATTCACAAAACAAGTAAATAAAAAGGATAATATTAATTATAGTAATGAATAATGAGGCTTGTTTTGCAAAAGTTATATTCAAACTGGAGATTAATGAACAATGTGTATTGTATTAATTTTAGCGGCTCATACTGGTAAATTGCGTATTTATGAGCCTTCATATATCCGGAATTCAATCATACACTAATATAACGCTCAAACACAAAATTGCTTTTAGTTTCTTTAGATGTAACTGGACATGTGCAAAACTAATTTGATTAAGTACTGCTTCTCTGACACATGTTACCAACCCCAGCTGCCATATTGGATTTGACTTTCGGTTTTTCAAAAGGGAATAGGTGCAAGTGATCATCAAATTCATGCGGTTTCTCGGAAATTCACTAATGTAGTGAGTTTTATCGTAGCTATTGCATGTTAAATGTTAGGCACTTCATGAATGTTGAATCAAATAGAAAGTTGTGCAGGGCCCGCTGTGTATATGTAATATTTTACGTGATTTATCATTGACGAAATATTCTCTGAACGTACATAATACAGACACACAGACGTCAATACGGAAATGGTCTTTACCTAAATATTGTCGTATCTGAATTTACATTAAGCATTTTGATCGTTATACAATACTTCTTTGTTGTAGTATATCATGGAAGTAATACAATCACTCACAGAAATGTAGTAAGATTATGACACCAATGTTGTAAGGAGTCTGTTAATACCTACAGTATTTTTTCCAGTTAGAAATTGTTTTGATTTGTCAGCATCAAAAATATATGTGTAACTGATATTACTCTGCAATGTCTATTCGCAAAGTGCTTGGGAGGATTTAACATGCAATACCTTGCAAACGGTACAAGTTACAATAAAATCCTCTACATCAGTGACTTTCCGAGAAAATTGTACATGAATTTGATGTCTCACTTGCACCTATTCCCATTTGGAAAACCGAAAGTTGAATCCAATATCGCAGCTGGGATTGGTAACATGTGTCAGAGAAGCAGTACTTGATCAAATTCGTTTTGCACATGTCCACATTCATGCCCAGTTACATCTAAAGAAACTAAAAGCAATCTCATGTCCGAGCGTTGTACTAGTATATGATTGAATTCCGGATATATGAAGGTACATAAATACCAGTATGGGCCGCTAAAATTCGTACAATACACAATGTGATGAGGAGAACTTTGCATTTGAATCAATTTTACACGAATCCCGAGGGTACACTTCACGAATATACCTTGTTAGAAAATGAAAGATAGTAAACACTACAAGTATATGCTACGAAATTTAAAGAAATACGCAATTGTAATATTAATTGCTTTGAATTGCAATTAAAACACAGTTCCTGTAGCTTGCTTATCTCTACGAGAAGACGACCAATACGTACTCACGCAACGGGAAATATTATATGGCACCTTTTTTTTTATGAACCGTAATACATACAAAAACTTTACATTTTCAAATGAAGCTATATACATTAATGGGTTACTTAAAAAAAAGGGGGGGGGGGTAACCGCCTCCCTAATCGCCGCCCATGTTAAGACCATAGATGCGGGTACTACCAGTAAATATGTAAATACATTAGTAAAACTATTAGTATTATTTCTTACCGTTGATGGTAGCATAGTAAACTTTGGTTTTCAAACAACAATTTAGTTCAGTCATTTGTTGCTACTCTTCAAATAAACATTCTGTAGAATAAACTCCACCAATAGAGTAAAAAATCTTGTCAAATTTAAGAAGCTTAATGCTCGGATTTCCGAAGATTACGTAACGCTACTATTTCAAGTGCTGAATTCAAACTTCCGTACTAGTGGAAGTTTTGATGTATAGTAAAGAAAGCTGCATTTTTGGGAAAAACCTGTCGTGAAAAAAAAAAAAAAATACTCGGAAAATTTTCGCAACTAAATGCACAAAGCATCGGAAGTGAATACTTCAACAATAAAACTATTTATTTTACGCTGGAAAATATTTATTTTGTGTAAGACATTGTGAAACATTTATTTTATAAAACATGAATTATATCTTTGTTTTAAATTAATGTATTTGGTATTCATATTTAGCGAACGTCACTGAGGCTCCTGGGATGACTCAATTTACATTTGTTCGTTTGTCTGCCTGCACCACACACACTACAACTTTCGGTCTTTTAAGTTTAAAATTTCAGAGTACAGGCACGAGACATTCTAAATTCCCTGTATAGATTTTGGCGGCATAAGGCATACCAACGTAAAATTTCAAAATAGCGGGTATCCACGCTACAAAGCGCAATTTATGGTCTTTTAAGTAGCACGAGATACTCTGAATTAGCTGCATACATTTTGGCGATGATCCGACGTAAAATTTCAAAATAGCGGGTATCCACGCTAAAGGATGCAATTTTCGGACTTTTAAGTTAAATTTTTTTGGGATAGAAGCATGAGACATTCTAAATTTGCTGTATAGATTTTCCCGGCGATCCAATGTACAATTTTAAAATGGCGGCCATTTTTTCAAAAAAGCAGTGAATAGAAAATTGTTGCAATTTGTAACAATTACAGTCTTGAGATATAAATGACATTTTAACACTTTCATCGGAAAGACGTTGAAATATTTCGACAAAAACAGTAAACTCGAAAAAAAAAATCCGAAAATAGCCGAAAAAACCCATATGGGCCCAGGTGGGTTGGGTTTATTCAAACCCTGTCCATAGCCCATTTATAAAACTGCTATGCATTTAATATTTGGTTCGCAGTTGTCTTTTGTAAACTCGCACACATTAGAAGTTTTATTTTTTCCCATAGATTCAAATACCCAAAACCAGATTTGGTTCACACGAAATACAGGTATTTCTTAACTTTGTGCTAAAATTTCATACAGGTACAACTTTCACCACATGCTCATTCCGGGGCCACATGCTTGGGACTATAAATGCTTCTATAACTCTACACCTAAAAATATTCATTAGTTTTGATTGCAAATTTGAAATCTACAGGCAAAATTACATGCGCATGTAAATTTTTAGCTTCATAGCTTGTATGGTTATTGAAATAGACAACAAAAGACAAAATCAGCTGTTTTGAGTCGTGGCCTTGAAGCTAATTGCATAATTAATTACTAATCAACTATGAGGGCTGGAAAAGTTTTATTTTGGGAAATAACTATTCTTACACATATCTTTCAATCTACAAAAAAAAAAAAAAAAAAAAAAAAAAATCTGAGACCATGAATTTTCATCATTGATTGACATGAAATAGAATGACTCAATTCTTATATGATAAGATTCAGATTCAATCATTTCGATTTGCAATGTGTTTTACAGATGATTTTGACTGCCTTAGTACTATGATTCCCTATTATTATTATCATCTTTTTCTAATTCCACTAATGTGTTTGAAGCAGTGTCTTTAATGGGGAAAATGCTGGCTAGCATTATTTTTGGATAGCCGATATTTCTAAACAGAAGTGAGTGATTGTATAATATATTATTCTGCTCATATACATAGGTAGTTGATGGCAAAGCATTTCTTTTAAAAATGATATATCAATCATAAATAGTTCATTCCAAACAGTAATTTAATTCAGGGTCAATTTTCATAAAATTTAATTGCATGTGTTGTTCGTTCTTATTGTTCGTTTTGAAATATAGTTTAATAAATTGATATTGACCGTGTTCTGATATCTCACATATATGTAGCTAAATATCTGTACCAACCAGTATTAATTCAATTTTTTCTAAGTTCGTGGAGATATGTCTTAATTCCGAAACATATTGAAGCTCAGAATTCGTCTGGCATTATTCTCATTGTCATTAAAGAAGACTAAGTATTAAAAATAAGTAAAGTATAAGTACAATAAGAATTTCTGTTTTTCTCGTGTATGTATAATGTAGTGTTGTCAAACCTACTTCAAAGACACCTACTGATAGAAGCTACAGGGCACAACACGATGTTAAATACAAAAGATTCACACGCAATTGCTCATTGTTAGTTTCGTGGGATAAATTCAATTGTTAATTGTCGCTTGCTGCGTCAGATAACATAGTGATACGTTGAATCTTTTCTTGTTACAATTGAAGTGCATGACTGTGGGTTTCTTAATTCATCTTGTATGTACTTATAATTTTCCTTAATTCATTTTATCAGATTCATTCTACGTTGAAGAACTATAAAGTATGGCAAGTTTAGGTGGAACCACTGGGAGTGAAGCAGCTCAAAAATTCCTGGAAGTTCTACAGAATGATCTCAAAAATTTGTCCATCGAGACAAAGAAGAAATACCCACAAATCAGAGAATCTTGTGAAGAAGGAATAGTAAAATTACGGAACGCTGCGTCTAACCCCCAGACACCTATTTTCTACATTGTTAATCAAGTATTGTATCCTTTGGTACAAGGATGTGAAACGAGAGATCCGAAAATAGTGAGAACTTGTTTAAGTATAATGCAGAGGCTAATGACCCAGAAGGCAATTGATCAGAAGGGTGCTCGATATGTTACAGACACTTTGTGGACTCTGATGGAGTCAGGTGTGGAGGAGGTGAAAGTGCTTCAAACAGTGACACTGCTTCTAACGACCAATACAGTTGTTCACAGTGATATTCTAGCTAGAAACTTAGTTTTATGCTTTCGACTTCATTTTACGAAAGACTCAACAACCATAAACACTGCAGGTGCTACAGTGAGACAGTTAGTTTCTCTTGTGTTTGAACGTGTAGTTGCTGAAGATGCATATTTTAAGACAAAAGAATCAGGCCCTAGAGAAGTTAATTTGGAGGAACTTAAAGTTCCGAGTAATATTCCACCGAAAGGATTGCGACCTTGTGCCGCAGATGCGTATCTAATGTTCCAAGATTTAGTGCAATTAGTTAATGCTGACCAGCCCTATTGGCTTATAGGTATGACTGAAATGACGAGAACATTTGGTTTAGAGCTTTTAGAGTCAGTGCTTACAAGTTTCTCTTCTGTATTCTTTGATCATCCTGAATTTAGTTTTTTGCTTAAAGAAAGAGTGTGTGCGTTAGTTATAAAGTTGTTCTCCCCAAATATTAAGTATCGTAACTCACTTCCAGCTAGTGTACAACAAGCAACACCTTTAGATAAGCCATATTTTCCTATAAGCATGAGACTTCTTCGAGTCGTGTCCATACTTATTCAAAAATATCATAGCCTTCTTATTACAGAGTGTGAGATATTTTTATCTCTCATTGTTAAGTTTTTAGATCCAGACAAGCCTGTTTGGCAGCGCTCACTTGCTTTAGAAGTTTTGCACAAGATGACTGTACAACCTGAGCTTTTGAAATCTTTTTGTGAATGTTACGACTTAAAGACACATGCTACAAATATATTTCAAGATATTGTCAACTCTCTTGGAGCGTATGTCCAGTCACTTTTTGTTAATCCACAACTCATGGGACAAAGCAGTATTGGTGCAGCGGTTACAGTCACGCAGGGGCAACCTCCAGCCTTGCTTGCTGGAATGCCAGTTGGTCCAGGAGTATCACCACAACCAGGATTTTATTCGAGAGGTGTGTGGCTGCCGGTAATTGTAACCTTTTCAGGTGGGCAAACGAAAGCAACTTATTTAGAGATGTTAGATAAAATAGAACCTCCGTCGATACCTGATGGTTACGGTATTTCAGTAGCCTACGCATGTTTATTGGATATAATTCGATCGATATCTCTTACAATTGAGGGCATTACTCCAAACGGTAATGAGCAGTCTTCAACTAAGGATTATAATGCTACTCCAGAAGAACGAAAACTACACAGCCAGTTAATTATGTCAAGTTGGTGTGGACTTTTGGCTGCTCTTAGTCCACTTATTGATTCCAGTACGGATGAATCAACCTCTGAAAATGTGCTGAAAGCAATTCAAATATATGCAAGTCTATGTGGAAAATTGGAACTTCATACACCGAGAGATGCTTTCATAACTGCCATATGTAAAGCTTCACTGCCACCACATTATGCTTTGACTGTCCTTAACACTGCTCCTCAGGGCGCTGGCTCAGCAAGAAGTCATTCTCGAACAGGCAGCCAGGATATGAATTCTCAATATAGCCTAAGCTCTTACGGTGAAACTGAGTATCGGCAGCAAGTGGTAGCAGTGGGCACCCCTCTTCCTACAGCTTCCTTACCTATAGGCGCACAACAAGGACCTGTGATGCTAACAGCCAAGAATTTGCAGTGCATGAGGGCGTTGTTGAGCCTTGCTCATTGTCACGGTGGAATTCTGGGTACAGCGTGGCACTTAGTTTTAACTACATTGCAACATTTAGTATGGATATTAGGTTTAAAACCATCGACGGGAGGAAGCCTGAAAGCTGGTCGTAGTACAGCTGATCCTAACGCAGTCATCACAACAGCTGTAATGGCAGATTTACCTGTGCTTTCTACGATGTTAAGTCGTCTATTCGAATCAAGTCAATACTTAGACGATGTTGCTTTGCATCATTTAATAGATGCATTATGTAAATTGTCACATGAAGCAATGGAACTGGCCTACTCCAATAGAGAACCATCATTGTTCGCTGTTGCGAAACTATTGGAAACAGGTTTAGTGAATTTGCCTCGTGTTGAAGTTCTTTGGCGTCCGCTTACCAACCATTTACTTGAAGTGTGTCAGCATCCGCATATTCGAATGAGAGAATGGGGGGTCGAAGCAGTGACGTACTTAGTGAAGGCAGCCCTTCAGCATAAATATCAACCACCTCTTAGAGAAAATCAGAAGCTCCAAACTTTGTTATTGGGCCCATTATCAGAACTTTCTTCAGTGCCGCATGGTGATGTCAGGCAGCGACAACTAGAATGTGTTCTGCAAGTTCTTCATGGCGCTGGTGAGACACTGTCTCATGGATGGCCTTTGGTTCTAGGTATAATTGGAGCAGTTTCCGACCATCATGGTGATAACCTTATTCGTATTGCCTTTCAGTGCCTACAGCTTGTTGTTACAGATTTTCTTCCTGTTATGCCTTGGCGCTGTTTGCCATTATGTGTTGATACTGCAGCAAAGTTTGGTTCCCAAACTCAAGAACTGAATATTTCCTTGACTGCTGTTGGCTTAATGTGGAACATATCTGATTATTTCTATCAGAATCAAGAGAAACTTTGTCAGTCTTTGTGTGGTGACAACACAGTTTTTCCAGATTTTCCGGGAACACCAAACATGCCACCTTTTGATAAATTATGGATGTGCCTTTATGCTAGGCTGGGTGATTTGTGCGTGGATTCAAGACCTGCTGTCAGAAAATCAGCTGGACAAACTTTGTTTTCAACTGTAGCTGCTCATGGGGGACTCCTTCACCAGCCAACATGGCAGGCTGTTTTATGGCAAGTTCTTTTCCCGTTATTAGATAAAGTTAGGAGTTTGTCAAGCTCTGCTAGTAGTGAGAAAGTGGATACCGGCGGTAATATTTTAATTCACCATTCACGAAACACAGCACAAAAACAATGGGCTGAAACACAAGTTTTAACATTATCTGGAGTTGCCAGAGTTTTCAATACCAAAAGGCAATTGCTTCAAACTTTAGGTGACTTCCCGCGCGCATGGTCGCTGCTTTTAGAGTTTATTGAAAACTCGGCTCTTAACAAAAACAACGAAGTGTCTCTGGCAGCTTTGAAGGCTTTTCAAGAAATTTTGTACATTAACAAAGGAAGTGAATCAACCAATAATAGTAATTTAACAAATTCGAACAACACCCCTGAGTCACAAGAAGAGGAAAAAAACATGTGGAGTGTTGCTTGGCGTGTATGGTTGAATATTGGTAGTGAAAGTACTGCACCTCCTACAGCAACTGAGAGTAGAGATGAACTGTATATTCCTTCGCAGCCGTTCCTGACGGCGTTAGTACAAATCTTCCCTGCTGTGTTTCAGCATATAAGAAATTACTTCTCCGTTTCTGATTTGCAGAAACTTTGTATCGTTCTTCAAAACGCTGTTGCTGTCCCAGTACATGGAGACGCTTCACCTTTTATACTACCCTCTCCTACGGAAGTTATTCTCACTCCGTTACAGGAAGGTGTATTACATTGTATGGAGCTTCTTCAGAAAGAGGCCTTGTCTGGTGCAAATAACTTAAAAGATATGATTTCGTCAATATTTAATCAGCTGATATTGTTTAGTAAATTCGCATGTCAGGCTCCGTCGTACGGTAAATTAGAAACGAAAAGTTTATCGCAGTTAAAGAGTGCGCCTGCAGATTGGGTTACAATGAATTATGTTCCTTTCGGTGAAAAAGCATTAAGTATGGTAGTCAGTTTATACCAAAAGACAGCACATGAAACTCCAGTAATTGAAGCTAATGTTTTGCAAAATATAGTCGAAGCACTCCGCGTACCCTTAGGAATGAAGTATGGTTGTCCCTCTCCTACAACATGGAAATTAGCAGTTACTAGCTTGTTAGCCGTTTTGCACACAGGGCTGCCGTTGGCTAGGAAACATCCAAAGAATTTTGAAGGAATGTGGGCAGAACTTGCCATAACATTAGATCACTTTTTGTTCCCTAAAACTGCTCCAACGGCAGAGCGTAGTCCAGAAGAAATGCAGTCTGACGAAGCGGTTGATTGCCAAGTAATAGAGCTATTGAGAGATGAAGTATTGCCCCATTGTCATGCAATACCGAAAGAATTTGTGTTAAAGGTAGTTGTTTTGTTAAATAAAGGATCAATTCATTCTGCCACTAATTCCGTCAGTTCAGAATCTGGACAAAATCTCCGGGAAGAATTTGCAAAGACTTGTTTTGAGACGTTGCTTCAGTTTTCCTTGTTAGATGGAGTTGATGCTACAGAACTGAACAAAGTTGAGGAAGGGCTTGCGGGACATCTGGCAGTCACAGCTCTTCTTCATAGGTTTCAAGAAGTATTACATCAATATGTAGAAGATGAACGTCGAAGTGGTAAATGCCCTTTGCCTCGATATAGATTGTCCGAAATATCTTTTGTGTTGAAAGCTGTTGCTACTTTAGTAGTGTCTTTGAAAAAGGCCCCAACGGGCAAAGTAGATAGGTCGGCGTGGGAACAGTTGATTGGTTTATATCCGTATCTTGTCGACTGTACAACTACGGCATCGGCTCAAGTTTCACGATCACTACGTGAAGCTCTTCTTCAGTATCGTGATCTTCTCCAACCTCCGTCTGGACTTCTGAATGGTGTGTAAGTTAACATTCGCGCAAGTACAGAACAAGTAACATTAAGTGTGAACGTCGTGAAATAATTTATTCGAGCTGAGACTGGTCTCTTCTTGTTTAAAGCAGGAAAGAAACCACAGAATATTCCGGAATGAAAAAGTACTGAATTTAGTGCAATAAAAGTTGCGTCATCTCTATTATAAAGATGAGAAATTTGTTTTTCCTAGCTACAATTTCGATGAAATTGTACCTTAAATAACATATATATATATATATATATATATATATATATATATATATATATATATATATATATATATATATATATATATATATATGAAAGAAACATGTATAATATATGTATATTGTAAACTAGGTTTTGTGAATAGCTTTTATTACATTGATAGAAATTGATCGTAAAATATTATTAAAATAAATATGATTATATATATATATTTGCAATATTGCTTGAAATCTAAGTAAGTTGTATCAAATTTTCAGCTGGTCTGCACAGTAAATCACAAAGTTATATAATTTCGTGTAAACGATGTATTAATTATATGAATAAAATCATAATTAATTAATTAATGAAGTTGTATGAAAGGTTGTATAAAATTACGCACTGTTCTATTTGTAGTTATGTATGCAGTATAAGATTTATATAGATTTTAAGACTTGTAGAAAGAGAGTTAAAAATATATGCCATGTTATATCCTATGTTATTTTCCGCGTTAAAATTCGAAGTAAATAATGGTTTGGAAATGCGATTGCTATGTATATGTATGTGTAGATATGTTTTCCTTCCTATTTCTTGTATGTGATTAGTCAAGTCGTAAGATCTTACGTTTATTGTGAGCGGTGACAGTGCAGTAAATTGTGATTTTTTTTTGTATATTCTTTTGAGGTGGACGACCAGTGAACAGACTACAGAAAGGACATTTGAGTCTGCCAAGAGCATCGTTTTTGTGAGATTCACTTTTGGTTTATATTGCAAGTTGATGCTTGGTGAAGATAAGACTTTTTTTCTTGAGTATTGTATTATATATTAAATATATTATAATGTACTTTTATTTGTAAATTATGCTTAAGTGTTGATAACAGGAAAAATTAAACAGGTTATTAAAAAGCATTATGTATTGTATTTTATTTCTAAACTGATCAACTTTTAACTGTATTAATGGTGACCTTCCTTAGTGGCAGGGTATCTGGCTACAAATGATAGTTGACAAAAGATCTAGAGTAGTATTTATTTCAGACACTTAAACTGAATATGTTCTTGGTAATTTATGATAAAGTGTCATATGCATATTTTCAGCTTGCTGCAAAGATGTCGTTTCTTTATTTTAAAGTTTTTAGAGCCTTTTCATTCGCTACACATTAAAAGTTACAATTATAAACTGGAGTTTCTGCGAAACAACAAACCTCAACTGGTGTTATCAGTGATAATACCTTCGTTTTATTTGCAGCTATTTCAACAATCAGCTGATCACGTGTATTCAATTTGTTTACAATGTAAGAATTATACTGAAACGTTGACAACGAAATAATTTAATTGAAAATCAGAGTGGTACGAGTTACTTCAGATGCGTGGACGAAAAATGCCCGAGTGACGCATTTGAAATATTATGAAGTAGTGTTGGAAGAAACATTATTTAGGTGACTGGTTATTATTTCAATGTGCTCCATACGCTCATTGAGTAATTACAACAAACTTGCTGTAATGTGAAGAACATATAATTGAAACTAAGGAACTATTTAAAAGTGCCAAAGTACGCCTTTCGTTGAAACGTAAGTTGGAGACATTTATGACTGAATATTATGTGTCGGTACTTATGATTTGACACACATTTTTATAATTTGTAAAATACATAAGAAACTACTGCGTCCAAAATCTCAATGCACTTCAATTGCACTAAATCGTTTCTGTTACCTTCGTCAGTAGCTGCGGGGAAACATTAATTTTTTTTGAATTCTCAGAATTTCACTTTGCATTTTTCGTGTGCCCAATTGAAAAACAATGAAGTTTAAACTCTTGTTAATGTAAGTTCTTTGTACTCGAATAGCTTCTTTTGAACCCATCTATCGTTTACGAAAGTCATGAAAAAGTCACAAAATCAAAAAACGGTCATGAAAGTCAAGAAAAAGTCACGAAATTTAGCTTTCGGTTCACGATTTTTTTTTTTTTTTTTTTATCTGTACAAATATAAGTATAGACTGGAAAATTTTGTTCTATAAAACGTCAAAATTCTCTACCAAAAATGTATATGGTCGCTTTTAGACGCTACCAAATCACAAGCAAAGCACGCTTCTATTACATGCATGAAAATTTGGTCCAAAGTCCACCCAAATTCGCTCTTGAGAATGTTACTAAATTTTATGGTTTAGGAACAAGATCACAAAAAAGTCACGAAAGTTCATTTTGAAATCTTAGTCGACACCCTGTGAACGATCTATTATTGCAAATACTTTGCACTAAAACTCCTTTTGTAACTGAGTTCACCATTGAAAAACGTGCAAAATTGCTAATGTAATTGCAAACTTGTAGGATTACAAGCCTTTTTAACTTACCACTCACTTGAAATTCGTGATAAGAAATAGCTACTTCTAATAGTAATTAGAATACTTTCTAATAGTAACTTATTTATTCAATACGAAAGACATGAAGGAAGGGGGGCCGGGTGGCTCAATGGGGTCCTTGGTTGGATCCCAGCTTGCGTCAAGTGAACTTTGTGTGGACAAACACCATGTGCGTGGATTTTCTCGGGATTTTCCCTTTTCTCACTTTTTCATTCCACCATTTCATTCATCTCTTACCATAACCGTTTCCCGTAGCCGGCGTAACTGTGGGACATAAAACTCAAAGATTTCTATTCATTTTCATGAAGGAAGGAAGAAATTCAAGTTTTCTGCAGCGAATAGTGCTATATCGGTTTGTCGCTATTAATAGGAATTTCAAGTGATAAGTAAGTTGATAAAACGTAACAAGTTTTCAATCACAACAGTGCGAGTGTTTTTCAGCAATGAACACAATTCTACAAAACTAGTACAATATTACAAATACAGTTACAAAAGAAGTATCGTTCAAAAGAAGAGTTATTTAGTGCAAGGAATTTACATTAATAAGAGCTTGAACCTCATCATTTTTCAACTGAGCAGACAAAATGAAATTCTGAGAAGTAAAGAAAACTTTCATGAGAGTTTCTCAGGGCTGCTGTCAAAGACAACAGAGATTTCTCAGTTTTGTGCAATTAAAGTGCATCTGGACCCAATAAGTTGATAGTGTTTTTTTTTAAAAAAAAAAAAAAAACAAATTATGATGCTGTGGTATTTCCAAAAAATGTATTTTGCTTTTTGTGTACTTCAATTACCAGGTTATGGGAAAAGGTTAATTTGCCTTTTCTTTAATAATAATAAATAATTATAATAAGTTTAGCGCGCAATGATTATGATCTTTAGGCTAAAGTTACCACAACATGTAAGTACGTAACTAATGTAATCAACTCTTAATTTTACACTGGTATTTTATGCGAGCTGAATACTTACGGAGTTGGCAATTATCTTATCTTCAAATTTTAAAATTATTGGGTGATATCAATAAAACGGAGAAGTTACTCATTATTCCCAATTTTGTAGTAGTTACTCGCATTGGTATCGATAAAAAGAGAACTGAGCACTACTCGTCTCGGCTGACTTCGGAGAAGCCCCGCTTTTTTGAAGTAACCACACCTCTATTCTCGAGCCGAGTAACTACTCCGCGTTTGATATCAATAAAAATCAAAGACTCCTTTGTGATGCAAGTAACTTCTCCAAATTTGTGGAGCAAGCTAAATAGGTGACTCCATGCGAAATATGGCAGAGTATTTAATTGTTTTGCTACATAGAAAAACTTGTAAACTGCATAGAAATGTTGCAAATGGAGATTACAAAAAACATTATAGGTTCATGAAAGAAAATGTAAAGTGGTTAGCACATTTTTTAGGAGAATCCACCGAAATTCGGGGTAGTGCACTACGTAATGAGGAAAAGATGCGGGTTTTCTTGCGTTACGTGAGTGATTCGGGATTCCAGGTCGGAATGTCAGGGGATTCTGGTGTGGCTCAAGGTACTATAACTGTGTCTATAACTACTACAAGTGTGATGGATGCGATTATTGCGAATTCTGAAAATGGATTGTTTTCGGAAGTGTGCGTAATATGCAAACAGCAAAGGTAGAGTGGCAAGAACAATATACATTTCTGGGTGCTATCGGAGCACTTGACTATACACACGTGGCAATAAAGAAACCTAATATTTTGGAGACGAATACACTAATAGGAGAGCTCCTTCGTGGCTAAGCGGTTAGCGTACATGCCTTTGGCATGGGAGACCCGCGTTCGATTCCCGGTGGGAGCTCATGTGGTTCGGATTCCACGTTAATTAGCGGTCTCATATAGCGTAGCCACTGAAAAGGACGTTAAACTCAAAATCAACCCAACTCAACATTGATAGGAAGGGTGTATACATGAGAATGTATTTTGTTTATGTCAAGGCGAAAGGGGACACGTATGGTGTGGAAAACGCAATCAGATGGACGTGCTTTAATATGACGTGACTGCTGGACTTTTTTTAAAAAAAGGAAACAAAGGGGCCAAGTGTCTGATTTCGTTCTTAAAGCCAAACAATCTACAAAGACCTTGGACAACACGTGATATGCGCTTGTCGTGTTAATCTTGATATTGCTGGATTCGAATCAACATCCAACAGCTCCAATAGGTTCGTTCCCATGGTTTCAGTGTCACTTTCTTGTTTCCCGTTTTTTTCTTTTTTCTTTTTGTTTTATTCTCGCTCGAATATTACAGATTCTCTTTTGGATTTGTGTCTTAGTCGTAGATGTATTTGATATTTCGTTGCATTTCACATTAATTGCCTTCAAAGCTTCGGCTTTCCTTTGTTTACTTTCTGGTAACTGTGACTTTGAAACTCTTTTATAACATCCACAAATGCAATTTGACTGAAGCTGTCGTTGCTACTTGCCCGTTCCATGGCGTTTAGGATACTACGCCATAGGTTAAAAACAACGAAATGACCGCGCGGCGGATGGGAGAAATGAGTAATCACTTCTTTTATTGATACAACTCACTGCTATGCGCAGAGGAAACGCGAGTGAACGTTCATAAATCTGGAGCAGTCTAGACCTGAGTAGTGTCTTGTTTTATTGATACGAAATTGAGGGAGGAGATTACTCCAGCTGTAGTTACTCCGATTCTCGAGCAGGACTTCTCAGGAGTAGTTACTTATTTTTATTGATATCACCCATTTTCATATCACTTTACATCTTTTAATTTTCTAGTTAAAGATTATTTTTTACCGCTATTCTTTAGGGCTTATTTGCCACAACAAAATATAACATTTGTTAGTCCTTTAATCTCCATAGCTTACAGTTGTGGCTGCTATGTCCTGTGTATCTAGTTCTGTGAGAGGTGTAAATAAAGAACTCTGGGATAGGTTTGTAAGTGTTAGTGATTTGTATTACGGATCTAACAGCTTTGCAAGGTATAGACCAGATCTGTTTCTTCATATCTTCTTGTTCTTCTGTCTCTGTGAGTTGGTTCTTGGAGTGGTTTATACTTGAAACATATCCTTGAAGATCATATCAAAGTTCTGAAATTTAGTAATGCCTGAATAATAGTTGTACTATCATGGGTTAATCTGTAGCACTCCCCATAGCGTTCAACTTGTTTCGCCATGGTTTCCAGCTATAAATATTAATTCACTTTCACCTGGCAGTGTTAGTTGCACTTAAAGCAATATACAGTAGTAGAACTCAATTAGCGTTCGTTTCTACAATCACAGTACGACAAGAACTGCACAATATCAGCATCCACAGTTGGGTTGCTATTTCAAGACCTCTGGTCACTATCACCAAAACGGTAGTGCTAGAAAATTTATTGCTAAGTACATAAAACATAGACAGCAAATGATTAGAGAAAAAAAAATATGACTCCCATAAAGTCATCTTTCTTGGTTCGAACAACAGGCTGGGTTTATGAATATCATATGCTCCAGATTGCATGTTTATTGCCGTTAAATATAGCAGCGACTTTATCCTGATAAAAGACCGAATTCTGCAAGTGATTATATGGACATTTTAGATAATTAGGTGTATCCCGTGGCACAAAGATCTACCTTAACAACGACACAGTCATCCAAAATGACATGGTTAGATGTTTCCATTATTTTGGTAACTAATTATCTGTATGCTGTTCACTAAACATTAAATTGTAGCAGTACAGTTCCAGCAGAAGCACGAATGCATTTCTATTAATACCTTAAGAAGTAATGGGTTATTTTGAGTGTATATATAAATACAAGGAGAAAACAACCGATTGTTACACACCAGATCCTCTGCTGGTGCAAAGTCAGTAACACCGTCAAAATGTGTTCTCAATATATGGACAGTGGATTGTCCAAGCACAGCAGCTAGGCTGTGATTCAAACCACATAGTGTGAGTGGAGAGCACTAACTTCAGGAGAAGAGTGTGTTTAGCTGTTCTGGGAAGCGGACTGGGTGGCGTAGTGGTTAACGCATCGGCACGGTATGATGGAGATCCCGGGTTCGAGTCCGGTCCAGTTATTCACTTTTTCACTCTGTGTGTAATTTGAGTGTAGTTCTAACTGGGTCCTTCGTCAGTTCAACCAAGGTTCTTAACCCTCTATTTCAGATTTAGATGAAATTTGGTAGTGTTATAAAACTTGTTATGCTGATTACAAGTGTAAATTTTATTTCAATAGCGCCAGTGGTTCAGAAGTTATTGCATTTCAAAAATGAGAAGAAAATCCATGTTTAATGGTCGCGACATATTTCCCCGTTTTGGAAGAACACAATCATATTTCGGTTCCTATTAATGCCAGAAACATGATTCTTGTTTTATTCAAATTGTCTTGAAGTTGTTTACCACTAAAATCATGAAAACTTTCCTTAGAGCTGATAGAAAATTTATAAAGTCATTTGAAAGGTAACATTTTGAGAAAAAAAAAAAACTAGAACGCCATTTTGTAAACTTCAAACCTTTATTTCTCAAAATCCCCACCATGGATTTCAATGAATTTGTTTTTGTTTGAAAGCTTATTACATCTAGTTTCACATATACAAAAATTGTGATGGGTCATCCAAGCACTGAGGAGATATCACAGTCAGTGTTGCCAACTGATTGCGAAATAAACATTTTCCAATAACTTCCATACGATTTAACATATCCACCTCAAAATTGGTATAAGTCCTCTTCGGTATCCTAGAAACACGTCTGTGAGCATTACCACTCCTCCCAAGCAACCCAGTTATCAGGGTTGCCAACCAATTTTAGGGTTGCTTGTCAGCGTTAGACGTATCTGTACCCACACTTTGCATTATTACTTGCGAGAATACAAATATACGAAATCGTGTGGATCAAATACCCCTAATTACTGGACTACCAATTTCGTAAAAACATTTTATATATATATATATTCAATTAATACGGAACACTGTGTGTTCGACACCCTACTAACCTGTACGTAAGGCTCAAAACCCGTATTCACTCTGCTCTGATTTTCAAACAATAGCGAAATTCGTCTTTTTCTTTCTTTTTTTGAAAATGTCCATGACACTAGAAAAAATACATGGTTCAGCGCTCTAAATCTCCGAAAATCTGAGTTTGTGAGTGTATTTGAAGATCTTCCAAATATTGCTTACCCCGCAAAACGGAGGGCTTATCAGCTAGTATATCTATAACAAGTAAAGTCTTTTGCTGCTGTTTTAATGTAGTATAATTATTGTTAGAATCAAGGAAACTATTGTATCTCGATGTGATTCCCCCAACTAATTATGACTATTCAACACAAAAATCACTGCATTCTTTCAGATGATAAGAAACATGACGTACCAACAGTCTTTCAAACACAGAAACTGGTATTGTAGGATTTAAAACAAAATTTTCCTCGTAACAAAAGTGGAATATGTCACTAATGGTTGTGCAGCCCAATATAAAAACTGTAAAGCCTTCTTTCTTAAATCTTTACTTCCAAGCAAGTGATTTCCATGGTATGGTGGCAAACTGGTCTTTTTGTTTTTTTTCTACCAGCCTTGGAAAATCCCCATGCGATGGAATTGGTAGGACTTTTAACCGGGTTGTGACAAAAGCAAGCCTTCAGAGACCTTGTCTGATCAAATAAATACATGAGCCCTTATGTTTCATTTCTGTGAAGAAAACATCATTAGCACCATGATTTTCTTTGTGTAGAAAGAAGAAATGTCTGTTGTTCGTGTCACACTTCAACAAAGATTTCTGAGAGCAAAAACTATTCTGGGAACACGTGCAATGCATTGTTTTAAAAAAACTGGTCCATTAAGATTGGAGCAAAGCGTACAAGTCTGGATGAAGATTTTAGTTAGTGAATAGTGATGAAGGTGATGCATCAGTAAATTTCCTACATACCCATGGTCCATCTCCCTAATTTTATTGAGCTGAAAATGATTCCTAGTGTGTTCCGTTTACTCACATCTTATGTAAAGTGTATATTACAACTGCTACTGGCAGAACATACCAATTATCTCCAAAGTCTCTGCAGGTAGTTACTTCAATGTGGGAAACGTTTACAAAAAGTACTTGATGTTAATATTTAATTACATCAAAACCGAATATTTATTTTATATGCCACTAGCATATATTACCCGCTTCGCCGGGTTGAAATGAAAATTTAAATGCACAACTCCATATCTCATGTGTTTAATACCCGTGAAATATGCTTGCAGTAAATGTTAACATTATATCGCCTGTCATTTATGTTAACCCGCCGAGTGACACGGTCATGCGGGTTGCATATAAATACGTTTATTTTTACCTATGATGAACTAACAAAGGATTTGTACGTTATGGACACTTGAATGGTCAATTATCTCAAGACGCTGGTAATTAAAAATTAAAGTGACATGATAAAAACCATCTAGGGTCCAAATCCTAATAACCCCCCAAAAATGAAAGAAATTGGTTCAGCCGTATTAGCGTGATGAGGGAACAAAGGATTTGTACGTTCTCTTTTATATATAAGATAATATGTAGGCCTAAAATACTGTCAACCTTATTATATTTGCTTCTTTAGTAGTTATTCTGATTAATATTTTAAAATGCTAATGCCCATTTATTGTTCAGATTATTGTATTTTCCCCTTAACTATACATTTTCGAAACTCCCTATTTCTCCTCCGTGCTTGGATGGCCCATCACAATTTTTGTATAGTGAAAATAGATGTAATAAGCTTACTGCAAAATGTGGCACAGATACGTCTAACGCTGTGACAGGCAACTCTGAAATTGGTTGGCAACCCTGATAACTGGGTTGCTTGGGAGGAGTGCTAATGCTCACAGACGTGTTTCTAGGATACCGAAGAGGACTTATACTAATTTTGAGGTGGATATGTTAAATCGTATGGAAGTTATTGGAAAATGTTTATTTCGCAATCAGTTGGCAATACTGACTGGGATATCTCCTCAGTGCTTGGATGATCCATCACAATTGTTGTATATGTGAAACTAGACGTGATAAGCTTTCAAACAAAAACAAATTCATTGAAATCCATAATGGGGATTTTGAGAAATAAAGGTTTGAAGTTTACAAAATGACGTTCTAGTTTTTTTTTTTTTTTTTTTTTTTTTTTTTTTTTTTTTTTTTTCTCTCTCAAAATGTTACCTTTCAAATGACTTTATAAATTTTGTATCAGCTTTAAGGAAAGTTTTCATGTTTTTAATGGTAAACAACTTCAAGACAATCTGAATTTTTAAAAAAAGAGTAATGTTTCTGGCATTAATAGGAACCGAAATATCATTGTTTTAGTGTTCTTCCAAAACGGGGAAATATTGTGTCGCGACCGTTAAACATGGATTTTCTTCTCATTTTTGAAATGCAATAACTTCTGAACCGCTGATACTATTCCAACAAATTTTACATACTTAGAATTAGCATAAGAAGTTTTATAACACTACAAAATTTCATCCAAATCTGAGATAGTGGGTTAAATTTCCCCAAAATTTTGGTTGAATTGACGTGGAATGACCCAACTAGGTTTTCAGGGAATTGAGTTACATTCTTTCCGCATCAAGGAAAAAATATGCTGATATTCCACTTATTTCAAAGTTATTGATTAGCGAGTAACAGGGAGAAGCGTTTAAGTAAAGATATTTCCAATACTGAAATAAATAAATTTTAATTCCTCTTCAATGACTAAGATGATGGAAAAACTTCCATATAGTCTAAAAATTTTGTGATAACTGCTTGTATTATATTCGTGATATACAGAATACTTGAATTTAAGACAAAATAATTTGATAACCATATTCTATTTCGAATCGGTTAGCAATAAATTTCCACAACACTTCTTCTCTCTGATGCCTTGAAGATCGTATTTTTTTTTTTTCATTTATATGTTGTTTAATATAAGAGCTACCGGTGACTAGATTTTAAAAAAACGTTCATTTTATTATAGTTTTAATCTTTTCTTCTTCTTCTTCTTTTTTACCTCAACTTCATCTTTAAGTTTATTTTCTGATAATTTCGTTCTATTTCGACGTCGTACCAAGGAAATGGATATTGTCTGATTTCCGCAGATTTTACAAGTGTATATCAGATATACGTATTCCCATTGAAATTTATTTATTTGTTACACTTTTTTTTTTTTTTGTTTTTGATGGTTCATTCTTCCGTTTATTCAATATCAAGATGCTGTGTTACAAATCGTACACTTTTTTTTTTTTTTTTCCTATTTTCAATTACAAAAAATATGTTGAAGGTCTCAGACTATATTTTTCAGTAAAAAGAAAGCCTAGAAGTCAAGGAAAAGTTAAGCAACTAAACAGTCATAATAAACTGAAGTTATAGTAGATAAAGAATTGCTTCCGTGTTAGTGTACTACATTTATAATAGAAGAAAATGCAACCTAGAGCATGAAGAACATAAAACATACGAATGGCAGTCAAAAAGTTTCCGGAATTTCTTTGTAGCTCGTTATTACCACAATATAAGTCAACATTTACGTAATCACCTTCATAAATACGCGCTTTGAAACACATACGCTTACTTCACCACTTCTGCGATTGCTGGAAACACCAATAAAATTCCTTTTTTCATATCTTCCGAATTTCAGCCGTCGTGTTTGTTTTGATCTCTTGTACAGTGGTGAAACGGGTACCTTTGAAGCCCATTTTTAGCTTTGGCAGGGTGTCTGTCGGTCACGAAAGTCATGAAAAAGTCAGGAAATGTAGCTTTTGGGTCACGATTTTTTTATTTTTATTTTTATTTATTATTATTATTATTATTATTATTATTATTATTATTATTTTATCTCTACAACTATAAATACAGACTGGATAATTTTCCTCTATAAAACGTCAAAACTCACCACCAAAAATGTCTGTGGTCGGCTTTAGACGCTACCAAAAGTCAAACAAAGAACTCTTATTCGCATGCATGAAAATTTGGTCTAATTCGCACCCAAATTTGCTCTCGTGGATGTTACGAAATTTTATGGTTTGGTAAAGAAAAGGTCACGAAATTTCATTTTAGAATTTTAGTAGACACCCTGTTTGGGAAGAGACAAAACATCCGATGGTGTTACACTGTTTTTAAGGTTATCAAAGTTTCTGAAGCAGATTTTCCCCAATTTGCACATGAACTTGATGTTTGGCGTTGCTCAAACTGCGACATTGCGCCAACTGATCACCCCAGACTCTTTTGTTCAGCTACACTATTCGTACAATGCCTGTTATAAGGTACCAAATTCAAAATTCGGTAGCCTAAGGACTGCCCTGTACAAGAATCATTGTAATTGCATCACAAATGCCGAAATTACATCATCATCCCGTGAACTTTTTGACTGCCCCTCGCACAGTAAAATGTATTGCTCGGAGGCAACACTGATTTGATAAATAGAGAAGTCTGTAAATTACGGAGAGAGACATTTGCTCTTTGGAAGAGTCAAAATAGTTCGCAAGGAACGAGGTGAGGTTCGAATAGTAATAAATACGAGAAAAAAAGAAAGAAAAAAGATTAGTGTCACATGAATACTAGAAAGACGTTGAGATCATATGAATATTACCAACACATTTTAACGTACTCGTCAATACTTCGTCCATTAACCCTTCCACTCAATTATTGTTGGCTGCATTTATCTTATTTACGTGAATTGTACCTGATGAACGAAAAAAAAAAAAAAAAAAACGTATTTAACTATAAAATGTATTTATTCAATGTATATACATATGCATATTAACATTAATCATTTACAGAGTGATTCATGATTTAATTTGAGACATCGAAATATCTTAAGGAATGCGTATCGTACCAAATTATTTTCCAAAGAAAAATTTTATGTTTCAGACGGACATTTTATGCTGCAAAATTAGCCCGCTTTTCCCTGCCCTATTGAATTTCGGAAAACACTTTGAAGATTCAAATGGAATCCACTTTTCTTATTGCAAATTTTAATTTTATTGGAGAAAAAAATACATCACTTTCGTCTGAAACGTTTTCGGAACCTTCGTATCAAAAGGAACCTCCATATTTTATTTAATAATGATTCTTTGCTTTAGAAAAGAAAGAAGAAAAACTTACTTTTGCTTGAAGACATGATCTTAGTTTTCTGGCCTTCTGAGCTTTTAATTTTTTATTTGCAACATTTTTTGAACGATATGTATCTGTCGAAATTTTCGATGTCTCTACTTAAACAAATAATCGTGTATAGAACACTCAAGATCGTGTTCTTTATTGGAAATAAACTTAGTAACAGATGACCATTCCTTTATGATGACATTGTGCGCTTTTCATTACTTTTTTGGTATTTTTTTTAAAACTCTAGTCAAGTAATTAAATGACAGCTTTTTTCATTAAAATAAAGGTACCTAACAATAACTGGATTTTAATTCTTTATATATATGTATATATAAAATACTAACGTACTAAGTTGCAATATTGAATTTAGGTATATCTCATAAGAGCAAATGCTTTCCTCACGAAACACTCGTAGAAAACTGATATATTTTTGCAGTGATACCTGCTCCGTTACTGGAATCTGGTTTCTAAACTGGTCTTCCATTCTCCTTTCAGATGAAAATCTGAATTTAACACTGGTAAATTGTAATGAAGGAATTATTATATTTTCTATTCTACGTTCAAGTTACTTTTTATCAATGAATTTCACAAGATTACACTAGATATATGTATATTCTGATTTTCACAATCGAAAGAGATTTGATTCTGCTGTACTTTAATTCTTTCATATTTAAAGCACTGACGTCGTTTCGACCAGTAAATGTTTAGTCATGAATATTCGTCTGATAGTCTCCAAATTTTCTTATATATATATGGCTCCTAATAAGAAAAGCATAATCTAATAATATATCACTCGCTGTATTTTTGTTGCGAACATATTAAGCAATTAAGTAATGTGGCATTGTACAATCAAACACAAAGTCAATTATATACACATTTCAAATTAGGAAATTATTTTTATAAATGGTTAATAACAATCGGTGTGAATCAGATCTAAAGAAATCATCTAGTTGAAGGTGAATACTGAAATAAATCTATTGACAAGGAAGAAGTTTACAAAGCACAAAATGCAAGGAAAAGTCAAAAAAGTACCCGGAATTTTGTTGTAGCTTTTATTATCACAGTATAAATACACACTCATTTGCTCCACCGCTCCTGCCATTGCTGAAACCCGGCGAAATCCCTCGTTTGGTATCTTCCTAAGTTCACCCGTTGTGTTGATGTCTTCTACGTTGGCGAAACGGGTACCTTTGAGGTCCACTTTAAGCTTTGGGAAGAGCCAAAAATCTGATGGTGCTTAGCTGTTTTTAAGGCCATCAGAGTCTCTGAAGCAGGTTTCCTTAATTTGCACATGAACTTTGTTTGCATGTTGCGACATTGCACCCAACTGATCACCACTCTCTCCTTCGTTCAGGTACACTACTTGTACACTGCCTGTAATGACCTGTTCACACTTGTCAAATTCATAATTAGGCAACTTAAGAGCTGCACCTCACAAGATGTATTATGATTGCATCACAAATGCCAAAACTAGAACAAGATTTCGGGGAAATTTTCGGCTGCCTGTCGTATTTATGCTAAGCAGTAGTATTTGTATCAGGTTTTGTAAAATCAGTATAATCCTACATACGTGCATTGCAATTCAAAGAAGTTTATACTTATTTCCCGTAACGACTAGTGTTTGCTGGGAGCACATTTCAATAAGAACAACAACTTAACCTGAATTCTAGCGTACGTATTCCCATACCACTGGACCAGTTATCGAATCTTGCTAGGAAAGGGAATAGATTTTGAGGGAACAGAACTACAATGTTTTGCCTCAGTTCATTTAAAAATACAAGGTCTGTATGATAAGTAATGAGACTCGCCGCGCCGCGGCGCGCGTGTCGCTGGAGCGGGTTTGTCGGTGATGGAGGATGTAGGGGGGGGTCCGAGCAAAGCAACGCACCGCGCGTCAGTTGGCTCCGAGCCTTAGTGGAGCGCGGACAAGCCTTGGACAAAGCCCTTGTGAACATTCTTGTCACGGCGGAAAATCAACAAACATGGAGGGTTCCATCGAACAGCGTTATGCGATCAAATTTTGCGTTCGCCTGGGGAAAACGGCTACTCAGACGCTTTCTCTCATCACGGAGGCCTACAAAGAGGAAGCCCTATCCAAAGCCCAGGTGTTTCGTTGGCACAGTGCGTTCCGGAACGGCCGGGAAAGCGTTGAGGATCTGGAGAGGGCTGGACGCCCGACAACAGTGACTACGGACGAAACTGTGGCAAAAGTGAGGGATCTCCTGAACTCAGACCGTCGATTATCGTTGAGATTGATTGCTGATGAACTCGATATGAACCACACAACAGTGCACAAGATTGTGACGGAACAATTGGGAATGAGAAAAATCTGCGAAACTGGTGCCGCGAGTGTTGACTGACGAACAAAAGCAACGACGTGTTGATTGTTGTCAGGAACTGTTGAACCTCATGAACAGTGACCCTAACTTTGAAGATGACGTCATAACAGGTGACGAGTCGTGGGTGTTCCAGTACGACCCTGAAACGAAACGTCAAAGCGCGGAGTGGCACACTCCTGCGTCCCCGCGCCCCAAGAAGGCCAGAATGTCGAAGTCAAAGGTGAAAACAATGTTGATTGTTTTTTTTTGACAATGTGGGGGTGGTCCACAAGGAGTTTGTACCCCAAGGACAAGCCGTCAACGCCGCCTTCTACAAACAAGTCCTTGAGAGACTGCACAGGAGCGTCAAGCGGAAAAGACCGGCGATCGCTAGCCGGTGGAAGTTGCATCACGACAATGCCCCTGCCCACACCGCCTTCTTAGTGACCTCCTTTTTGACCCGGATTGGGGTGGAAGTCCTTCCACAACCACCCTACAGCCCAGATGTGAGCCCGGCCGACTTCTTCCTCTTCCCGAAGCTGAAGCCACGCTTGAAAGGAACCCGTTTTGCAGACGTCACAGCCATCCAAGCAGCCGTGACCACATTTCTAAAGGACATGCCGGCTGCTGACTTCCAGGGGGCGTTTGCAGCGTGGAAACATCGATTGCAGAAGTGCATCGACGCAAGAGGAGAGTACTTCGAAAGCTTTTAAGTCCCTGTACAGATCAGATCAATAAAACAATGTTTCCAGACCTGGTCTCATTACTTATCATACAAACCCTGTAAGTATGGATAAACTATTTGAAACGTTCGTCTGAGTGAAAAGTTCAAGTGTGACTAATATTTCGGAAATTTAGCATTTTTCACTTAATTGTTTTTATTTGTATTAAATGTGTTAACTAGTGACTTTGCTTCCGTGGTTTACGCAAACTTTTTTTGCCTTTAATTTACGTAAGTGGAAGTTTTCTAGGTTCACGATAAATTTAGTCGTAATTTTCAATAAGCTTGATTTTTCGATACAACACTTGAATGATGATGTTTCATGTTAACTCTTGTTAACCAAAAAGAATTCTTGTAACTAATAAAATGCAGTTCAACATACATTACTCTGTCTTTCAAGTACAATTTTTTTTTACCTCTTCCTTGTGTGTATTTATGTAAAATTATTTTGTTTAAGTAATAAACACTTATTTCTTTAAAATAGTTCAAAACCCATAATACTTCATACGATAATAAATTACGTAATAAATTCGTGTGTGTATGTATGCACGAATGTATGTGCAGTCATATTTGATAATACGAGTTCTTCTCGTATATTCTTGTACTTCGAAAAAGTTCCGTTTAAAATCATGTCTATCTTTCACTTTATAATTTGACAACTATACATTTACTTGATACTAATCTCAATTGTATACAAAACAGACAAATAAATTAACATGGAACGAACAAGTTTAGTATGGTTTTCCGAGGCATTTAACATCTTTCTGATGCTTTGGAGTGTTCTCCATATGTGCATATTTCTCTTATCCACACTACGGATTTTCTGATTCCTGTCCTTGTGTGGATAAAGATAACTTTTGCTCTCTTTCTTGAGGGCTCCTCGTCCCGTTCTGCTTCTTGTGAACAAAATTTCGTAGCTGAGACTGTCAATTTTTAGGGACGAACCTTAAAATGCGTCCTTATTAGGCGCTGTACTAATTCGGCTATACCGATTAAAAATGTACGTCGCAAGTTTATTGTTTGGTCTGGGATGGACATTCTTTTACATTTTTGAACAACATATAGGCTGCTATTGCATGTACGTCAATATGTTTCATAAACAGTTCAACTGACCATCTATTTATTGTCCCTTTGGAACAGTAGCTGTAACCATCTGCTCTAATATATCCACACCTCCTTTAGTGTAATTGTAATAAAGAGTGCTTTCTGATCTGTTTCAGTCTTCCGTAGCATTATCACCAGAGTCATGCATACTTAATAATAAAATTAACTTGTAAATCCAAAGATTGAGTTTTCCCTATTTTAGTATGGTTAAAACTTGATCTAAAAATTATTTTTTCTACTGTGACTGTGCCTACAACTGCCAATTTGTAGCGTTCATAATCCCGCGAATTAAAATTTTTCCCGAGATAATTTTCCGTGGTCGAAACTTCACAGGAAAAATGCATATAAAGGCAAAAATTTAACAATGTGTTTCTGGGGTCAAAATAATTATTATAAATAGTAGTAGTAGTAGAAGTAGTACTTAACTAAAATCGGACTAGTAATGCGTACTTTAGACGTTGGAAGCGGAAAAAAAGCGGTTTAAAATGAGTGAAATATACAGAAATTAGGAAGCATCGAATCTATTTTAGTTAAATTATTTGATGAGCGTGAACTGCAAATTCGGAAGAAGTGTTGTATTAATCTATCCAAGGAAGTAAGTGCCAAGCTATTTTTTTTTTTTTTTTCATTTTTATAAAATAAAATTGGTTATTATGTTTATTCCTCTATTTGTAATAATTAATGTTTTGCAAGTTGCGTTGCAAATTATCTTCCGCCACTATTAAGGTATATAATTATACTGTATATAAGTACAACGACATAATGAACATTCTACACTGAAGAAATCGCCATGACAAGGCTTTGTTCTATGCAAGATTTTATGTTATTTGAAGTTGTGTACCCTAAACAGTAAGTCCATTTTATAACAAACTTTTTGTCAGGTGAAGTGATATGAAGTAATTCTTCTGTTCTACAAACTGTTCCACTAAAGTGCTTTTCCGTGGTTTGATTCTTATCTTTACCAAGATATGGAATACTCTTCAGTGAATATCCGTACTAAAATGGCAGACCTAGATTTTTAGTACATGTTTGTCAAGTTTCGAACTCATATATTGTAGAAAATTGCAAGTATCTCTAAAAGGTACCACGTGCTTATTCACTAGATTTTTTTTTCATTATAGGTATCATGTCTTTACAGTTTGTTTCTTTCCACAGATTTCTGAAAACTTCCAAATTGTCTTTCTTTCTTTTTAACATCTAGCCCTATTCAGTTTATTGCTCATATGTGTTCCTAACCCACGATCCTGGTTATTTGATAATATTACACATTTTTTTTTTTTTTTTTTTTTTAAGTTACTTTCGTGACTATTGACCTTGGTCATCTGTATAGCATTCTCATTTCTTCTGTCGGTTTGTTCGGTCGATTTTACTATTGATTTCGTTCGTAAACCTGTATGGGCTTCACTGCCTTGTAAAGAGTTCGAAATAATCTCCTTGACCTCCGTTGGAGTACCTCTAAAATTTTCTTTACGTATTTTATCTTCAACCACTTCAAATCTATTTTGAGTTCGTGTGTCTTATTGTACGCTGTAGATATGGCTTACTATTTATATTATCACTGACAACTTGTGACTTCAGAGTATGTCTTGAGTTTGTTTTGTGTGTTGTTTTGTCCACCTTCCCTTACGCTTGTTCTTCAAGAATTGCATTTCAGAATTAATGTTGCATTTTACATTTACATTGTTTGTCTTGTGTGGAACATGCACAACATATTCTGCTGAGTTTTGATGTATGTGTTGATTGACACTGTTAGCAGTATTAAAAAAAAAAAAAAAAAACCATCTTTACATCAGACGCTGAATCGATTGAAAAAAACTGCTGTCTCTATCTGTTACCGTTTTTGTTATATTGCGATCAACGTAGAAACCAGAAATAGTTAATTTCTATCACTTTTCAGTATGAATAAAGAACCAATGAATGAAATGGAACCCGTTTATTCTATTCTTTTATGTTTACTATTCGTGGAACGCTGAATCGATCCCAAGAAAACACTTCTCGATATGTCTTTGTTAGACAGATAGACGTACATAGCCGTTCTATCTATAAAACTTCCGATACTTACGCATAGCATAGTTTGGAAGCCTAAAATTAGTAATGAGAGACACAAGTTATGTCTTCCAGTTCAATAGCTGAACCATAAATGAAGTAGAACCAATATATTATATTGTATATCAGGAAACTCACAGGAAACAATATTATTGATATTCTGTCTTGAATTTCCCATCCTGTAGTCTTCATTTTTGCATATATTGAGCTAAGTTTACTGCATCGTTTGTTTTCAAAGCATTTTTTCGGTTTCTGGAAAAGGAAAAAAACACTAATAATAACAATAATAATAATAACTAAAATAAACAGAAAATCAAAGTTGTGATATTGTAAATGTTCTTACATTACTTTTGGTCCAATGTAATGTTTATCGTTTTAAAGGGATTCAAACTTTCCGTTGTATGATCCATAAATACATTATAATAAAATGAATGTTAGGTAAAGTACTGATTGGATTCTCAAGGACCTGGTACTTGATGTGCAATGATGCTTGGCTCACACAAAGCAATCATATAATCGATCCCAAAATTGAACTTGCTTCTGCTGCTGTACACAATCTTGTGAAACATTACTCTGAAAGCAGCCTATAAATATACAAGCACGTCTAGTGAGTACAATTCTCCTGATTTGCTGAATTCTGTAATGGGTATGTTTTTAAATTTACTTTTTAATGATCACGTTAAAATTGAATCTGAAACTATAATTATTATCTTTTTTATTTCTCCCCTCTGTACTTCGAAGTTTTGTATGAAGAGATTTCTTACTTCCTCGTTTTTCAACTTTTCAGCATTCAATTTCTTCTTGCCTACTTTTCTTTTGGCTACATTTCTTAGCTGAATACAGAGGATTCAGTTATATTGAGCCAAAGTCCATGTGCAACTGTACGTCGTATGCGCAACTCACCACCGTGAGATTGTCAAGGGGCAAACAACAATATCTCGTTAGTCGCACACTAAAGCAGTGTAGTTGACAAACACCGTGTGCGTGGGTTTTCTCGGGGTTCTCCCGTTTCCTCCCACTTTCTTCATTCCACCATTTCATTCATTACTCATCATCACCGTCTCCATTAGCCTAACCGGCATAACCGTGGGACGTAAAACTCAAAGATTTCATTTCATTTCAAAGCAGTGTAGTCTAGCATACTCTGATGCCGTCGAAACTGAACAGATTCTGGGAGGGGTTCAATCTGTCCCTTTCCGATGCTGAGTTCACGGCGTCGTGCATCGTAGAAGTGTGTCAAGCGCCTAATTCTTTTGTAGGTTGTACAACTGTGAAGCGTATTATACGGAAATATGCGGCACAAAATCTGGATGCATCACACCGACGCGAGCAGCTAGAAATCGACCTGCTGTAAGGAGTACCCCGCCGCTATGGCGCTATTGCGTGTGATTTGGCGTATGGTGACCGAAAATATCTCATACAGCGTGCGATAGCCAGCAGATGCTACACATCACAGGCGACAATCAACCGCGCAATTCACAGAAATTTTCACCTTACGCTCATTCGCAAGAGCAGTATGGACGCCCTGTAACTCTGTCATGTGGCTGAGCAAAAAAGGAACTGCAGGAATTTTATCACCGTATGTAATAGAAAACTCATATTTCGGCAGTTTCCTTCTTTGGCAAGTAAGTGGCTACTATTTTTGTTGAGCCGCGCATACTAATTAATGACTTTACAGACGTTAGCGTAAACTTGTACATCTTAGCACTAGATTCTTCAAAAACATTGCAACAAATATCATTTTTTCAACACTTCCTTAATTTTGTCTCTTACCATGAAAAGCTTAATTGAACCCTAATAGGCGAAAATTACTCCCTAAGTGTGGTATCGAAATTTAACAGATTCCATTTTTTAGAGCTAAATTATATAATGATGGGTGAAATATCAAAGTTGATTTTTTAATTTTTTATTATAATTACATATGGCACTGTACTCATTATAGCTCGATTATGTCACTTGGTTTAGTAGCAAGTTTTATTACGGTGACTCTTGTCATTTACTATGTTGTAACTTTTTACTTGTCCTGCCTTTTGATTCATTATAAATCTAACTCAAATGGTTCAGTTTTCTATTCCCAAATTGGTAATTCTGGGATTCTAACTGTTGTGCTCTATCCGTTTGGTGTAGTTTAAAAAGTCGCCATCCTCATACTACGTATCTCTTAAATTTCCTATCGGAACTAGGGGAATCTAAAGCAAGTGTGGTAAGGATTCAAAGCATTCCAAAGAACATATATATTGTGTCATATAGCGCATATATATATAAACTTTGTTTAAAGTAATAAAAAAAAATGCAATCATAAAAATTCTTTTCAATTACACACAGCCTAATGTTGGCCTATGAACATTTTCGTCAATTTGTAAGCGGTATAACTCTGGTCACTATTAATTTCCATTTTATTTTATTTTAATAAGCTTCTTACAAGTCTGGACAGTACAGACGAAGAACTTATTTCATTCAGAACATTATAAATATAGAAGAAAAACCTATTCCATTCAAGATCTTGGACATGTGGGATGAGAAACTGTTCAATTTAAAACTTTACACGTATAGACGAAGAAAGTATTCCATTCAAGACATTGAAATATAGATGAAGATCCTATTTCATTCAAAACTTTAGACATATAGACTTTCGCTAAATTCTTTATTAGATGATTCATGAGTCATGACTAGAGACCGGATGTTAGGCAAAATGTCTATTCTTTAATATTAAAGATATGATAAAAAATAACGTTTTAAAGTTTATATGGGGGGTTTAATTTCGATTTAATCCAATTTTATTTTGCCTATTTCGACCTGTACTGCCTAAATAATTGCTTTAGTGCCTAATATTGCCTATTCTATACATTTTCTTCAAAATAAGCCTTCATTGGAAAAATGTATAATTTATGTAACATAATACACACATATTTACTTATATTATGTGTTTGTAAACACAAGCTCGTGGTACGTAACAATATATATACAGGATGGACTTCAAAGATGTTCACATACTTCGGGAGGTGATTCGTGACATGAAAAGAAGATAGAAGTCCTCTTGAATGTCACGAATCGTCTCCTGAAGTATGTGCGCACCTTTATGTTCCGTTCCAATTGTCAGGATTAAATTTTCGATTCCAAGTTGGTACCTCTGTCACTCGAACATGATGCAGAATTCGACAACATGCAACAGCACTTTTTGTCTTCTTTTCATGTCACGAATCACCTCCCGAAGTATGTGCATATCTTTCAGATTCACCCAGTATGTGGAATGCATAGCATGCCTCGTTTTTGTATATACAGTAAAAGAAGATATTCATTAACAAACAAGTATGTTTTTATATTCTTTGAATATTATCTATGACTTCAATCTAATTTTTAATAGTATCGAGTATTTATCTTCATTATTTCGAGTTATATTTTAGTGCCTATTTTGCTGCCTATTTTTTTAAATTTTAAGTGCCTATTTGCCTGCCTATTTTCCAGTTTTTAGTGCCTAACATCCGGTCTCTAGTCATGACTTTGGACTTATAAACTAAGAATCTATCCCATATAAGACACTAGAAATATAGACGAAGAGCCGATTCTACACAACTGCTTTGTTATTATTGATGGGAACTATAACGTTTGCGCAACAATATTTTTATTGCGATGTGCTGATTACAAATTCTTATTGTTATAAAGATGCTACAATTCGTTTACACAATTGCAAATTTTAAATCTATATATGGGATTTAGATAAATAAGACTCTGAATCAAGCGGTACAGTTGAAGAAATAAATAACTAAATTGCCATACTGTACTTTGTTCAAAGATTTATTCATAAAAATAGGAATTTACAAAAACTAAAACATGTGATTTCAACTATAAATGGAAGACATGAAGTATGCTTTAAACATATATGCCTATAGTACTTTCATGTATTATCATCTGACCTATGAAACTTCACTCTTGAGCTCATGAAATGGGTTCGAAGACAAAGTTTATCGTTGGACTCAAGTATCAACCAAGACTTGTTGCGAAAGTCAACTTGTACTATTTTCTTGTAAGTATAATTACTTAAAGACAATACATAATTTGTTATAATTATTATATTGCATTGTAAATAATAATGTAAATAATTAATTATACATACATTTTATTTGAAATATCAATATTTTAAATAAGGTAGTGAATACAGTTAAGTAGAACAATTTAAATATAATAATTAAAATTAAAATACAGTGTTGAAAAATGCAGCTTAAACACATCCAAGGGAATGTATAGTATAAATATGAACTATTTTTTCGCTCACAGGGACTTCCATAAAATGGTAATTTACAAATTCAATTGCTGTTTTATAATTCTTGAAGATTTTTTACACTGACGATTTTTCTCAAAAGTAGTAAGAGGAGGGTGATAGGTAATAAGCAAAAATTGCAAGAGTTCGGCATTGATTTTTAACTTAACAATTAACTAGAGAATTGTGGCAAGGTATATTTTCGTATAAACTCCATGATTTTTCGTCATCCGATTTTATCTAGCCCAAGAAATGAAAGGAAAAAATCCATGATTGTCGGGAAAAATTCGAGACAAGCTGATTTTTTGCCAATTGTTAGGACCCAACTAGAGATGTACTTTCTCAAAAGTCACCACTCCTCCCCCTTGTGCTTTCCTTTCTAGCCCCCCTTGACACCTAATTTGCAAGGTTTTCGATTATCGCTCATATCTCCGTTATTACTAACCCGATCTTCAAACTCTTTTTACAATTTTTTTCCTTGAATCATGATCTTAGAAAAGTCATTCTTAATAATTTTTGCTAGCTCTAGTACTCTAAGTGATATTCGTAGAAATATGTACAATTTTACATTTTTATATGTACTTTTTTCTTTTATATATCTATATCTATATCTATATCTATCTATCTATATATATATATATATATATATATATATATATATATATATATATAATATTAGCTTTTGTGTATTTGATAATTTATACAAACGCTTCAAATAAAAGTTGTAGAGCACTTGTGTAGCTTTAAAACGGTGTATATGTCAATATACTTAGAGGTATAGGAACGTGTAAAAGGACATCTTAAGAGAGCGAAGTGCATGCTCACCAGTACTACAGACACTGGTGCCGGACAGCCGCTCCCTGTGAATTGTTTAGTCGACTTTAATATATTAGCATAATAATGGAATGTTTCGTATGGTTTGCATCGTAAGTGGTGTACTCTTATTTTGATCCCGTTTGTGATCATTAGGATAACCCATGGTTAATTAATATTTTTACTGAAATAGAATTTGTGGTAAGTAAGTATAGATTTTGGTTTTTCCTTTTACTTAAATGTGACTTTTAAGTTAAAATCTCTTATTTATTCAATGTTCAAAGCAGCGTTGAATTCAGGCATGTTCAAAGGGGACTGCGCCCCCCTCCCTAAAATATCTGTACACATGCATTGAAATGTTTGCTTTTTTCTGTTTTCAGAAATAAAATAATCTTAAAAGCAAAGGAAAATATAGTTTCTTTTTTGCCCAACGTAATTGTTCTAATTAACAAACCTAGTTCTCGTATGAAGTCGATTTAAATAAAAACTTCGAAATTAGATACAGACACACAAACGCTTTACAACGTTAGTAAGGGAAAAATGACAGTATATTGGTTATTGCAACCGACCAGATATAGAAAGGTTGGGAGGTGAAGTGCTATAGTTAGAACTTGATAAACAAAATAAAATAGCCCCGAATACGATTCAAATTAGCCTTCATCCTCGTGACTCATTCTTCACATAATGTATTGCGTAGATTTCGAGTCGTGCATGGAGGTGTAATGTGAGGATTTTCCAACTGGCTTTTAAAGAAAGTTTTCTGTGTTTTGTATTTTTTATCCGGCATACGCCTGGTAGGACTAAGGAAATTTGGTAAAAATTGAGTTAGAATGGCCTTGCCGGACCAAATCTGAAAGTGCCTTTTTAATCTGCCCCTTAAATTTTTATTGTCCCTTAATTCAACACTGGTTCAAAGCCTATAATTTCATGTTTGTAGCAAATCTGAGCTCTTGAAAACAGGCCAGTTGTTAGAGCTCTATACTATCATGTTCCCATGGACATGAGGGATGAAAAAATTAAAAGAACTTCTATACTCACGTGAATTTTGAGATGTTTCATCTGTGAACATATCTTTGAAACTGAACCAAGAACAAAAATAAGAAACTAATCCAAGAACAAAAACAAGTCCTATGACCTTATTGCAGAAGAACCAACACGTAAATGGAATTTCCAGTAGCAATCAAAAATATGTTATATAAACACTCTTACGGTGATTATTTTAAGGAAAAGAAAAACATATTTTCCTTTATATCGAAAATGATTCAAATTAGCCTTCAAGTGTAAAACAAGTGCTTTCCCAAAAACCAAAATAGTCTCTGTAACAGTATAAAAACTAGCATTTTGAACGATAAATCATCATTCGATCGACGTTCATCAACAGTGCAGTTTGCGAATATTCATCCACTTCGTTTGGTGACCGCCGTCTCCCAGAACCTACAAGATGTCTCCGTTGAAGCCGACGACCATTAAGGACTCTTTAGTTTGTGAGTATGCTTAATGCTTATAATCATTACATGACCAATTGTTGTGTACAAAGGGACTGTATAAACACATGAGAGCGCACGAGAGTTATCAATGACAGACTTCTTGATAATGACCCGACCACTAGACTATTCGATTTAATGTTGTAAATTTCTAAATATCACTTGCGTTATTTCTATTGTTAATTTTTAGGTGATGGTTATATTCATTCAATAAATGGATTTTTCACATAAATGCTGTCTTGCTCTTTATAAGGTAATGCATCTTCTATAATACCTTATTTCTCAAATCATATAACGTGACAAATAAGCAACTATCAGCATCACTTTAATACGAAGGTCAAAATAGTATATTTCGCAAAAGTAAATGTACCAATTAGTTTCTTACATGTAAACTGAACTTTGTCTATTAAGTTACGTCTCCTCACTATGAAATTCCATTGTTACTATGGAAACTTTGGACTATTTTAATTTATCAAAAGTAATACTTAGAAAATTTAATGTTTTCATTTGTCGAGTCAAATATTAAGATTGGATTTCCATGTACATTCGTATTGTAAAAAGAGACCAAAGTCACTACCGTAAAGTTTCGACAGAAAAAAAAAAAAAAAACAGCATGGAGTGTAGTTTTTTGATTCTGTGTTCTCTATTATTCCCGTTCTCTAATATAATACAGCGTGATTCAAAATGATGTGGACGATAAGGAAACGTTCTATAAGTGATAATACTCTATCAACAATGAAATATCTGTGGAAATACTTTCAATATTATCCTCAACTTTTGTTTGGAACGAGCGTAGTAGTTTAAAATTTATCCACCAGGTGGCAGAGTGATTAGTTCCAAGATGACTGCCTGTGGTGCAGAGAGAGCATTTTGCGTTTTACAGTTTCACGTTTGTCGGTCTGTTGGTAGTGTTCAACGTGAGTTCCGCACAAAATTTCATAAAAATCCACCATCAAAGTACTCCATACGTAAGTGGTATGACAGGTTCAACAGAACGGGATGCATTTGTAAAAAAAATCGCCCGGTAGGCCGTCCACTTTTGAGGCAGATGTCGAAAGGGTTCGAACCAGTTTTCAACGCAGCCCACAAAAATCAACAAGGAGAGTTAGCAAAAGAGCTTCAAATGCCTCAAACAACTGTTTGGCGTGTAGTGCGTAAACATTTAAAGATGTATCCGTATCGAGTGCAGTTGTTACAACACTTAACACCTAATGATCATACGTGTCGCAAGACTATTTGTGAGTTATTTCAAGAGGTGTTCTGTGTTGATGATGATTTTTTGGGCAAATTTTGTTTCAGTGATGAGGCTATGTTCCATGTGACAGGAAGAGTGAATAAACAAGATGTTCGCATTTGAGGAACTGAGAAGCCTAACCAGATTGGTGAAAGTGTGCGTGATTCACCGAAGACGAATGTGTTTTGTGCAATTTCATCTTCAAAAGTTTATTGTCCGTACTTCTTTGACGAAGGAACTGTGACTGGACAAACATTTCTACAAATGTTTACTACGTGGCTTATGCCACAGCTCGAACATGACAGTGCAAACTTCATCTATCAATTGGGTGGAGCTCCATGTCACTTTCATCACAATGTCTGAAATTTCCTCAACAACAGACTGCCACACCGCTGGATTGGGCGGTCAGGTAAAAATTATCATAAGTTTCTAGGTTGGCCACCAAGATCACCGGACTTAGCCCCCTGCGATTTTTTTCTGTGGGAACATCTAAAAGACATTGTCTACAAACCCCCTCTACCCCAAGATGTGAATGAACTGAAAGAGCGCATCACTGCTGCAGTGCAAACTGTTGATGCAAATATGTTGAAACGGGTCTGGGCGGAATTGGAATACCGAATAGATGTATGCAGGGTAACAAAAGGGGCCCACATAGAACATTTGTGATGTACTATTTTCATTTTTTTTTATCACAAAACTTGGAGAGTTTTAGCATTTAACTGTAAGATTTGAAGCTATTTGGATGATAAATAAAAAAGTTATAAGAAGCTGTAATCGTTCACATCATGTTGAATCACGCTGTATATATCGGATGTTGCAAAATACGTGTTAAAATTCTCAAGCACCGTGTAGGGGCCATCAAAAGAAGAAAAAGAAGTTCTTTTCAACTTTGGTCAAATGCCATTAGTTTCGGAGATATAATGCGCAACATCCGTGAGAAAGTAAATTCCAGAGGCCTGTATTTCAAAACTATTCAACGTAGAAAGTGCAGCTTAAAAACTCACAAAGGAAGTCGTACCTGCTCTATTTAAAAACAGAGGTTTCAAAACACTCCAAGGCGTGTGCGATTGTGTCCCAAGGTGACTGAAAAACCGCCGATGAAATTCACTGTCGGTTTTTGAGTCCTTTTAGAAAGCCATTGAAGAGTTTTTGGGAACTGCTATAACATTTACTGAACAACATGTGGAGACTGGAGAAAGAAGAAGAAAAAGAGACTAGGCAGATTGGAAAAGTTCACTACATGACTTATAGAACACAATCCGTTCACTAAGTTATCTGGGGAACTTGTTTCTTTATCATCTGGATATGTGTCTGATGATTCTGTCAACTGTGATGAAGCTTATGAAATAGGAGTTGCAACGGTGGAAAAAATGATACAAAAATTTTAGCGTTTACAGCTTCATAGAAGGGACATGGTGAAAACTCAAGCTAAACAAACAAACAAACAACAGCAACAACAACAACAAGTGAAAGTTCGGTCAAAGGAAGTGACAGTCAATCCTCAACAGCTTTCCAACAAAATATTGTGTGTTTGTGACAATCCAAACAAATTAAAAGAATACCTAACATATGAGCTAGTATCTAGACCGCCGCCTCTTTTTGATGATGTGTAACTCCGTAAAGGCACGAAATCCGCATTGCTGAAGATATCCGAAGGTGGTTTGCAAGAAGATATTGATGTAAGTGATGCGACATTTGTAGTCGATGGAGGGTTTCTGATTCATTATGTGAGGTGACAGAGAGATTCCACATATGGAGAAATAGTTAAAAATTATTTTGACTACGTAACATCTAACTACGGAGAAAATGCTACTATAATTTTTGAAGGATATGTGAAGCATTCGGCCGCTAAACACGAGGAACAAAACAGAAGAACTGCAAATAAAACTTCATGCAAAATAAACTTTGAGAATAACACAAAATGTTTAACAGCCAAAGAAAACATTTTAGAACTTGAATGAAATCCGATACTTCAAATTCGTTATGCTCACAAGAACGTCAAAGTTGAGATCGAATTTTGATTTGGCTAAACTACCTCCAGCAACAAAAGCATGTCAACAGCACTTACTAAGGGTTTATTTGCAAGTACAGAGATGGTTGGGAGCCAATTTGTCAGATACTGAATGGTGATGGAAGCTAGAGTCCGTAAGAGATAGGAATTTAAACCAGTTACCTCCTCAAAGCCTTTTGCATCAGATGATTTGTTGTTTAGTATCGTGTTCTTGCAAAACTGATTGTGGGGATTATTGTAAGTGTCGGAAGTCACATATGAATTGTTCAGCTATGAAGTCACATATGAATTGTTCAGCTATGTGCGAACATTGTAATGCTTTCTTACATCACAACACAGCAGCCATGGATGAAGATCAAGACGCAATTGATTAATGTATATGTTGTAAATAGTGTAAAATGCCTTCAATATTGATAGGAATTGTATATATATATGAATTATTGATAGGATGATGTGTAAACAAAAATCAAGAAATGAATAATAAACATAACGTGTATACGAAACAGAAAAATTGTAACATTAGCTTGCGGTGGGGGTGGGGTCCGTGATGCTGTGAATAGCAATGATTATTTTTAATAGATAATAATGTCAATTAATTTATAAATACCGGTTGTCAGTCCAAGAGACAGCGGGTCCATAGGTGGTGAATTATGGAAAAACTTTTAATACTATATGGGTTAGGGGCAAAAGCTCCCTCGAACCAAAGCTGACAGGAAAGATATGCGAAATTGAAAAAAAAATACGAGTAATAAATTCAACAAAATCAGAAAATATGTATTTACAGTCATAATTCATCAAGAACAATAGTGAGTGTGGCTTGAGGCAGGGACCGTGAGTGTCACGGCCCAGGGGACCTACAAAGCCAGAAATAGAATGAAAGAGGCCCATTTTTGGATATTGTGTAGGGGTCCATGCGATCTTATGCTACAGTATTTGAGGTAAATGAGGCTAGCGAGGGGGCGGCAACTCTACGAAATTTGTAATAATAGTGAGCACGCACTTCGCCCTTTTACACGTTCCCATACCTCTAAGTATGCTAATATATATATATATACATCGTTTTAAAGCTAAACAAGCGCTCTATAACTTTTATTTGAAGCGTTTGTACAAATTATTAAATACACAAAAACTAATATATATATATATAAAAGAAAAAGGTACATATATAAATGTAAAATTTCACATATTTCTACGAATATCTCTTAAAATACTAGAGCTAGCGAAAATTGTTAAGAATGACTTTTTTTATTTTTTAAATTGTGGTTTAAGGAGAAAGACTGTAAAAAGAGTTTGAAGATCGGACTAATAATAACGGAGATATGAGCGATAATCGAAAACTTGCAAATTGGATGTTCAAGAGGGGCTGGAGGGGAACGTACAAGAGTGAAAGGTGGGGACTTTTGGGAAAATACACCTCTAGTTGTACCCTAACAACTGGCAGAACTTCAGCTTGTCTCAAATTTTTCCCGACAAAAACCTTTTATTTCCTGGACTATATGGATCGCAGCTAAAGGATGCTTACTTCGATCACAGACCAAATGACTTTGTGGTCGTTATTATAGGTAGTAGTCCTATCTTTGAACTCATTATTTACACTGGATGATAAAACACTTACGGACAAAATAGCACATAGATATGTCTAGTATCTCTTCTTTCTCACTTTAACCAAATTTTGGATTTGGCTGGTGAACATCATGTCCTCAGTTAGCTCGGTGTTCTCCAATATTATTTTTTATCGAAACTAAAATTGCGAGGGGTATTCTGTACGCATTTACATAAAAAGTGAACTACCAAAGAACGGTAAAAACAATTTTTTTTAAAAAAAGTATCAGAACTTTCGCTAAATTATTCATCAGATGCTTCATGAGTCATAATTCATTTGACGTGTGATTTTTGGTTCTGACAAAGTGTCTCCAGCACTGCTCTTCCCTGGTAAGTCCGTTCGTTTTATTTTCCGTGATGTTTTTATTTTTCTTCCTACTGTTTTGTCCTCTGTGACCAAATCTACTTCTGCTAATATGTAGAACTCACAACCACAATTTTCTGCCAGCAGTTATGGATTACTTGCTATAAAATTAGAAGTTTTGATGCACTATGTTTCTCAGCTAATCTCTTCGATTTGATAGCATTAAGTTGAAGGAATTCTACTTTAGACTTTCTTGCCTTCCTTGGTTTCCTTCGATTATACCTTCTACAAAGATACTCAGAATATAATTTCTTTTCTAATCCTAAGCTCTTCTTTACTATCTCCAACCATATTCTTTTTTCTCTGTTATTCTCTATGCCCCATTTATTTTCGTTCCGTCTAGCTTCTTTTTTTGTTTTTCTTACATTATTTTCAAAGTGCAAATTTCTTAGAACTTTAATCTTTTTCATTATCCTTTTATAATGTTCGCGTTTCTAATCCGTACAATACAATATTCAATCTTTAATGATACCTTTCTACTACAACTCTTCATTCACCGACCAGTATAATGTGCTTTTCATCAATGTTTTCACGTTATTCTTTTTCTTTAATAGTTTTCATCATATCTGCCTTTAATTTCTATCTTTCATTGTTATTTCTGATCTTCATTAATAATACAACCTAAGGAATGAATGCTAGTCCCCTTCTCCCTCGAACTGGTGTTGATGCCATTTTCCATCATTTCAGTCACCACCCTTTTCGTGTTATTTTCATTTATCATTCTTTTTTCACAGCTTTTTCTTGTGTTTTCTTATAAGGTCTATTATGGTAATCTTTCCATTCAGATTCTACAACAGCCATATCACCTGCAAAGCAAATACACTAACTCTTGTACTTCCTATCGAAACAATACTTGTTCTTACTCTACTCTTTTTCATTTTTCTTCTAAATAAACATTAGATGATGTCGGTGAAAGGCAATATTTTTATCGAACGCCTCATCCAAACTCTCTATCATTTGTCATGTCATTTTTTTTTATATTCTAACCCTGTATGATTGTTTCACCTTTAAGATTTCTTCGAGTTTTTGATTCTTTCATTTCATTCCATACTTTTTCACTTTTTGCATCTTAATTAATCAGTATAAGATGTAGAAGCATCCTTTAAATCAATGACCACTTCTTATACTTTTCTGCTTGCATCTAAAATCTTTCATCTATTACTCAATATCAGCTAAAAACGGATCTTCAATTTTCTCACTTTTTCGTCCGTATAATCACTTTAATATTCGGAGTTGAATTTTGACGGCATAAATTACTAGAGTAATAGCAGTTCTCAAATCTATTTGTATTAGATTTCTCAGGTAATGAAATTTTAATTCTATCTAATAAGTATCATTGGAACTCTTTCGTCATTTGATTCCAAATTCTCAATAATAATAATTATTTTTTTTATCGTCTTTCATATAATTTTAATAAACTCAATAGGTATATTATCTATCTCAGCTGCCTTTTTCTTCTTGATTTGTAGGAAGTTTTCTCGGAATTATTTCTCAGTATCTCAGATAATTTGTCGTTCTCATTTACTTGGTTTCCTTTTTCAATATCTCAGCTCCATCTGTCTCAAACTTGATTTCACTCATTAAAGGCATTTCTGTCTTAAGTTTTTATTTCTGTCTTAAGTTAATAGCAGTTCTTCGTTGTCTCCTCTATATTTATTGAATTAATCTCCGTATTTTCCCCGAATTTCCTTGTTCTTTTTAATTTCTCTTTGTTATCGCTTTTATATCTATTATGTGATTCTCTGCCTTTGGTAGTTTCTCTTTTGGTAGTTTAAGTGAGTATTAAATTTTCTATGTATTCTTTCCCTTTCTTCAATGCACTTTTTTTAAAATTTAACTTTCCTCGATTATACCCTTTAGGCTAAAGAAGATGCGTGATTAATGAAAGTGAATGATTGTGAAATTAAATTTTTGTCCTTTCCCAATGGGAATCGAAGTTGGGACCACATACACCATACACACACGCGGTACCCACGAGATCAGCGGAGGGGGCTTCCAATGCATATTTGTTTCTGTACTTTCCTTCCGTCTTTTTCAAAGTATCTTTTTATAACCTATGCTTCGCAGCTTTGTTCCCTTCACGGTGTTCTTTTACTTTTACCGAATTCGAAATGTTTCCACCAGCAATTCCACTAATTAGTTCGTATATCTGTTTCTTCTCAACTTAAAAATATTTTTTCTTTGGAGTTCCGAACAAATCTGCTTTTACTTTTCTACCTTTAATCTTTTCAGCATCTAACTTGTTATCTACATTTTTCAGTTGCATTCCTTCAGCCAGCACAAGACTGTTGGCTCTAGAGAGAATTTCGCGTTCTTTAAATTGTTTCTAATTCAATTCTGCATCATTACATTATTCCGTATCTCTGCTAATCGAATGGAAACTTCCAAATCTATCTTCTCATGCGTTGATTGAATCACAATTTTCTTTTACCAATAGCAAGTTCATTAAAAAAAAAAAAAACCTTCTTTTCTTTCTCTTTTCCTCAAACTACATTTACCCACTATTACTTTTTTTTTAATCTTTTCTCCGCAAAAGCATTCATAGCATCCATTAAAATCATGCACGCGCCCCTTTTTCTATCTATGATTTATTATATTTTCTCTTAATTTTCTTCCTCTACTATTCAATAAATTTCATTAATCACAAAATTAGGGCATGCACAAGATAAAGGCTGAAAGTTTTTACGTAAAATAAGCAAAAACGGATAAAAAGAACAAATGAACGTTGCATCAGTTGTTAAGTACTAGTTTATATTGCACTGATTACTGCCTGAATGTTAATACACTTCAAAGACAACAAGAATGAAATAATTACATCATATCTGTAGAGAAGAAGATGGTTTAGAGTTGGAAGATTACATAATTCTTTTATTCGTATTATTTTTAAAATATCAACTTTAATGCAGCTAATGAAAACAACATATACTATTACTGGACAACTAATATAATATTCATTTATTCTTTCCATATATCTACTTCTATGTAAGTGCCTTTTGCATTGATATATTTCATCTTCTACACAAGATATTTGCAGGAATCGCCCCTCCCCCCTGTCCCCTTGCCAGAGACGCCCGTGTATGTTGTTCAAAAGTTATATGGAAAATTGGAAATTACGAGCTGAAGTGAATTAAACGATTAAGAATTCGGATGAGGAATACAGCGAATAGAAGGAACCGGTAATTATAATGTGATTTAAAAATATTCATTTGCATACTTCAGTTAATGTTCTTCAGATATAAAATATTCTTGAGTTTTAAAAGTGTCAGATAGACAGAGATTCTAAAATAATTACCAGTTTTAAATTGCCATTATTGCAACTCAATATTATCGTAAATTATTGCAAAATATTATAAGTCAACACATACAGAAAGTTACCTAATTTGGTGATGCACTCGAGACACTTGGCGGCGGGGACACTCGGTCGGAAAAGTGTGAAAGTTTTTTTTCAGGCCAGCCATCCTGAATGAGGTTTTCGTCATTCACACCAGGTAAATGCCGGGATGGTTCCTAACACACAGGCCCCAGGCCACTTCCTTCCTTCCCTTTTCCCATATAGTGTGATGGCGGAAGAACACCCTTCATACGTGACGGGCTAATATGGTCATAGATACCGAAAGCCCAGAAATTTAATTTCTAATCCTAATCTAGACACTTGTCACAAATATCTAATCATAAATATAGATCTACTTAGATCTTAAATGAATTTATTCTTATTTTCGAGTTTCTTTTTCATTGCGGTGACTTGGATATTTTTTTTCCTATTTAAATAAGTAAAGGATAAATTACCAGAATTAACTTTCTAAATTGTATTTTACTATCTTAAAATAGAACTTTGTTCTAAAAGAAACCTAACATTTAAATTACATGAAGATTTTATACATAGTAAGAAATTATAACACTCAACTCATATTGAAGAATTTCAGAGGAGTCGGGATCCAAATTTTATTCCTTTATGTATATGTTAAAATATTTTGTAGCCAGACATGCAAAACTAATCTCATATTTTCTTGCTTATTCTCTTTCCTAACATATTCAAATCTTACGTAAAGAAACCAAATAGATACTTACTGGGGAAATGCAGGAGTTGTTCATTAATCTTATGTTTTCTACTCTGGAACACAATATCTTCTTTTTGTCACTTCTCATAAATAAGAGTATAGACGCATACTCTACCATTGCAACGAACACAAACGTAATACAAGCCAAGAGCCAAACATCGATTGCTTTAACATACAATGAAGGAGGAGAGGTAGACCTGTAAGAAAATTATGTGAAGGTGGATATCATGTAAAAGCAAAGATAAACAAATGTACTCTCAATCTACAATTAATTTATTTCCTGCCATGTTGAAATATTTTCAGATAGTTTTCAATTATTGACTTAAAGTGCTTGATAAACCTGTGAAGTCAATCAGATATTGCTTTTATAAGATAGTGGACATTGAAACTGGAACACCTGCGCAAATAACATAGGATGTTCTCGGGGCTCACCAGAGTCAGCTGGTAGTTCATATCCTAGTTTTGGGCAATGAGTCACGTGTGCTGGCCCTTGCCAGCCACTGTAGTAGAAGAGGTCGTCTACACACTGAACGTCAAGTCGTGTGTGTAGAATGACATAATGGGGTCATATTCGACTTCAAAAGAGAGTGCATCTGTGTCCAAAACTGCAACATTTTGTGACGTCTCACGAGCTACAGTATCCATTGTGATATACGCATATGAGCAGGAAGGACGAATCACATCTAAGAGGAGCAATTACAGGGGAAAACTGAAGTTGTCGGAAGGGGGCGTCAGGAAATTGACTAGGATTGTTGCGTGAAAACCAGGGTTGGCAAAAACCATGGTTTTTATTGAAAAAACAAAAACAAAAAAAACATGTTTTTTCGGTTTAATCCCGTTTTTTTTTTTTTTTTTTAAACTAGGTTTTTTGGTTTAAATAATTTGCTCTATGTATTTGTATCACATATGGACTGAAATAAGCTTGTTTCGCCTTGGTGTTAGTATGCAACAACCGGGTTATGCTGAAAGGGGTCACATAAGCTTAAAGGGGAATCCAAATCGCATCTCGGCCTACATCTAAGAGAAATTGTCCTCCATTTGAACTCGAAATCGGGACTAATTGGCCACAAATGCGATACGTGTGCTGACTCACTCACGAAGGATTCCTGATAAAAATACGTTAGACTGATCTTTACATATTTGTTAATATAATCGTCAACAGTCATTTCAGGACCAAAAGATAAACAATTGCACAATGGAACCATTATACAGAATTACATATGGACAACTTCAAAGTACTAGAGAGTACAGAAGAACTAATTTAGTCCAAGTCAGTTCACTACGACTTTTATTAGTCTAAGTTAAAAAGATATGACGACTTACTTTGCATATCAGTAAAAAAAATGAATAAAGATACGAATTATTTGAGTCCACTTTGGCTCTGACCCATTTATATATAAATAGTTACCAAAGATTCTTGTGATTTCAATAATTGCCTCTCGTGGGGTTTGTATGACACCCCTCCCAAAAAAAGTACAGCATTTCGATGTATTTTATCGATAGTAAACATTATCAAAACGAAACATTGTTTAGAATTTTCCTTTGGTTGCACAACAATAATAACAAACTATAAAAAAAAAAAAAATCACAAAAGAAACATCCATAAAGTTACATAAAAAAGATTGCTTTTGTAATATAATCTCTTTGAGTAATGAATGGGGAATTTAGGTCTGAATATAATACGAATAATATATGGGAGTGAAACGTGATAACCCACAAATATATGTTCATCAAGATTTTACGAATAGTTACACTTTTACGAACATTTTTCGTTTTTTGGTTTAAACCAGTTTTTTTTTTTTTTTTTTTTTTTTTTTAAACAGCTGGTTTAAACCAAGGTTTAAACCACCTTGGTTTAAACCAGCCAACCCTGGTGAAAACGGAAAACCACCGCATTGGCAATCACCACAGAAGTGAATACACACCTCACAGAACTTGTGTGCACGAAAACAATCCGTCGATACCTGCATAAGGACAGCACTCATGGTAGGGTTGCGATACCGAAGCCGTTCATCAGTAGCACAAATACCGCAAATCGGGTTCAGTGGTGCCAGAAGTATAAAACCTGAACGTTGTATGACCTAAAACGTGTTATATTCTCGGATGAGTGCAGCTGTATTATTTTACAAACAACAGGGAAAGTGTTCGTCTGGACAAACCCCTCTAATCCATACAACCCAGACTGCTAGGTACCCACAGTCAAACATGGAGGCGGATCCATGATGGTTTGGCGTGCCATATCGTGGCAGACTTCGAGCCTCCTAATTGTTCTAAAGAGTCGTGTCACTGCCAAGGACTATAGGATCATTCTGGGGGACCATTTATACTTTATGGTTTGGACGGTTATGCATGTTCCAGGATGATAACTGTCCCATTCGCAGTTGCTAAACTTGTCACATAGTGGCTCGGTGAGCATGACAGTGAAGTTGAACATCTGCCATGGCCCGTCCAATCCCTGGATATCAACATTATTGAGACTGTATGGGGTTTGTTATAGGATTGAGTGAGGAAACGTTTCCTACACTACGTGCACATGCTGAACTTGTCACTGTGTTTCAAGAGAAATGGCGGAAAATCCCTCTGAAAACGGTGCAGGACCTGTATCAATCCTTCCCAAGTGTGTTGATGCTGTACTTTCCCACAAAGGCGCCCCAACAGCAACATTTAAATACAGATCATAGTTTTCTACCAGATGTTTTAGTTTCAATGTCCACTACCTGCATTTGGAAAGTAATAAAAGTCCCAAAATAGATCCTTGAGTTCATACAATTCTTGAGAATAGTTTTATTCTTAAAACTGAAACTTAATGATTATAAATTATTTTTCCATGATTTTATAGTGTTATATATAGGGTGTTAACTCTGTTATTATCAGAGTTACGACAAAATGTAAAACGGGAAACCCCCGCCAAATATGATATTTCCAATATAAAGTGAAGTTTTTTAAATCGGACGAGCCGTTTGAGCTGTACACTCTTTATGCACCCAATGTTAAATGAAAATGGAACGTTGCCATTTACCAGGACCAACAACATAAGTGAAGGAAGTTACTGTCTTTTACGCTAACATGTCGATGGCCCGTCCCCATTTCAAACAGAAACTTCATTCACTTATGTTGTGGTCCAGGTAAATGGCAACGTTGCATTTTCATATAACATTGGGTGCATAAAGACTGTACAGTCCTAACGGCCCGTCCGATTAAAAATAAAAAATACGTTACTTTAGATTAAAAAACATGATATTTGGAAACGGTTTTCCCTCTTACACTTTGTCATAACTCTGATACTCTGATAATAACAGAGTTACCCTAGTCAGGGGACTTTTGAGACATTTTATATATATATATATATATATACAGTGGCGGATCCAAGGGGGGCTATAGGGGCTATAGGCCCGCATTGAAGCTCAGGTATACACTGGATAAAATGGGTTTCAATCCTGCTTTACACTGGATAAAACGGTAAAATATGGTTTAACCCCTCCCTTGATTATATCCTGGATCCGCCTTTGTATATATATATCAGTATTAACCTCGTTTTGAAAATTTGCAATATTTCTAATTGTTATTAATCATGTTATTACTCTTGTTACAAAATATAGAAAATCTTTATTTTTTCGTTACTTTCTACTGCTACTAAACCTTTGAAAAGTATTAATTTATTGGATCTTACGAGCTCGTGGATATTAATTGAACTCATCATATAATAATCGTAAATTTGCGCCTTTTATAATACACACATACCGAAAGATTAATAAAAAGAGGAACCAACGAGCCAAAAACAACCAATATAAATCAACTTATGTATAATGATTTAAACACTACTTATTGTTACTTCTTACAATTATTATGAAAATTATTAATATTTTATGTAGTCGTAAACTTTACTACTGAAAATGTAAATGTCTCTCTCAGTTCAGGAGTCAGGATTTCTGTAGTTGGGATGTGAATGTAGAATAAACATAACTGGAGTATACTGAAATAATGATAATAATAATAAAGAATTTTTCTTACCTGATAGATTGAAACCAAGTTATAAGTGCAAGTAAGTTAGTTACAAGAAGCACCATTCTTCCGGGTACAATTTCAGGTGACACCAAGAAACTGACCCACGAAATCACAACGAACATTGAACTTGGAATGTAACATTCTAGAAGATGATTCACCAAATTACGATGAAAGACAATGTAAAAGTGTAGGCTTGAATAGTTGGCTAAAAACAAAAATGTGAGTTGTTATACAAGGTTATTAGATTTTCTATGAAAATGAGGTTACATGTGGATTTGAAAAATAGTTAAGTTACTTTTACTTAGTTAGAATCCTAGTTTTATTGTTTGCATTCATATATGAGGTAGGATCAGAAACTTATGTTACAAGGCCGATATTTCTGGAGTTTCATCTGTTATAGAGGAATGAGGAGGGTGCGGTAATTTTAATACATGGAGTTGAAAACTGTGCACTGTTTTAGCCACCTCCTTCACTAGTTGTAGGTAAAACACAAATGGCTATCGTTTGGTAAACTGGTCTTGCGAAGAACTCCGCTCAGCTATTCGATTTCTGTAGGCGAAACCTGTAACCGCAGGCTGAAATTCACTGGCAGTTGGTACAGGTTTACGAAGAGACTAATGTCTCGTGAGCATGTCGCAGAACAGTGTCGAAAGTTTGCGGCTAGGAGAGAAAACGTCACCGATAAGGAGTGCAATGGCCGACCCAGCACAGTATCAACAGATTTTATGACTGTGTGTGGTTCGAGTCCTACCGCTCCCTATGAGGGCTTAGGCGTTTATGATAGTCCGGGATTCGATCCCCTATATCCCAAACGTTTCCTTCAGGCTTTAATAGCGGTTTGGAGATTTTACCCATGCCGATCATATAGCCACTGGAGAGTACGGTTCAGAGTTCGGGTCAGAACATTTTGGGTAATTGACATAAAGATTGATTCTAATCGTATTCTCAATGCCGATAGAATTTAATAATGCGAAAATTATTATGTTGTATAGGCATTAGTTATTTATGCTGGAAAGAAAAAGTAGATTAAAATCTCTCAAACTAAAAAATATAAATTTATATCATGATAATTATTTTGTTAAAGGATATGCGAAATTTCACTTTTCACTTTAAGAAAAAACACTGAAACTGCACAAACACATATTACATCACATTTTGGCACTTCGATTTAAATAATTAAATATGATAATGCAATTGTACACTTGGCCCAATTATTCTTATTACATTCACATACACACACATGCATATTCGTCTGTTTCCTGAGAGAAAAATTCTTAAGAGTGCTTTTAAACGAGGTTCACTTAAAAGTTAAAATTTTCTTCATTAATATTCGATGAGCTAGACCATTTAGTTACAATTTGAACACAGCTCGCGTGGAGTAGCTGATTCAGGACAACAGGAGGATCACGTCACAGCACCTGATGGCAGATTTAGGAATGTCGTTCGGAAGCGTTCGTCATATTGTGCACGATATTCTGCAGTACCGGAAAGTTTGTTCCCGATGGGTTCCACGCAAGGACAGGATTTTTACAAAAAGGGGATCTTAAAATTTATCCCACGATGCGACAAGTGCTTTAACCGATATGGAGACTATGTCAAAAAATGACCTAATGTATGCACTATCTGTTGGCTGTATGAAATATTATGTACACGTTTTACTGCAGACTTTGTAACCTTACTTTCTGAACACTCCTCGTATCTTAAGAACAGATGTACCTTTTTGACAATGAACAATTAGGGCCTACAATAATTATAGTCTTAGGTAAAATATACTTTATAGTATGATTGAAAGTTACAATAATCATATTGAGGGTCCTGTATATAAAATTAAAGATCCCTATACGAAGAAGAGTAATACTTTTACTTTTTATAAAATTTATGGTTATTAGTTGTAACTGTACTTAACTCTAAGCTACATACAGAAATGATGTCAAAATTTCTTTGAAAAGGGGTCAAAGCAATTTTAGTGAGATTCAGTATTCTAATATAGAGTCCGATATATACTGAGTAGTATGGTGCTAATAATGATATGAGGGGATGCTGAAAAGTTCCTGGCTTTGCTTCCTTCCGTCCACATAAAACCTTGAGTGTAGGTTCATTTGAAAACTTAATATCGTAGTGTGTGACGGTGCAAGTTTATATATATATATTCCAGGCTTGATGTTAGATGTTTGGTACGTTAAAGTGAACTGAATAGTCAGATATGGTATTCTTTTGAAAGTTACGACAAATTTTGGAGTTGATTTGGATTTTGCTTTTTCTTAGTTTATTATATTAAGCAAGATAAATAGCGGATCCCGTAAGATTTTGATTTATTTTAGTGATATTGCTAATAGATCAAATGAGTTTTATAAATCTGTAAATATTACGTTTTGTAAGTGCTATATATGGTGATTTGATACAGTACAAATAGAAGTGAATTTAAGAGTAATACAAATGTATGCGTTATCTTCTATTCTATGGTTGTTCTCCTAGTTATAGGCTTAAGACTTCTGCTATTACTTTTATGACGATACAACTTTATGAGCTACCAATATTACTGATTTATTCGGCTAATAGTATTTACAAGAATTGACGTTAGATACTTCGATTTGGTAATCCTTAAAACCAGATCTAATAGTGGAGGCTTAAGTAAGTTTCGTGGCTTTGGACTATCAGACCTATATGATATGTTTGTTTCTCCAGGAAAAGTAAGAAAGAACATTTGCACTGAGATGTCACAAACACTGGGGAATCGTACCTGAATATGTCTTTTCAGGATCGATTATTTCATCGTTGAAGGTGAACCCAACAGAGGGCAAACTCCAAGCTCAACAGACTTCGCAACATCTGATGCTATTCATGAACTGATCCTTGAGGACAAGCAATGCCAGACAAAAACTAGCACAGATGTTGAACATCTCATGGAAGCATCGTAGGTTCATTATCAGCAGTATACTTGACATGTGCAAGCTTTCAGCAAAGCAGGATCCGAAATGTCTGGATAGGATCAGAAGAATGAATCAATTGAAGCATCCAAGGCAATTTTTGTCCCCATTTTGAAGCTAATGCTCCAAAGATTTGATTCTGAAGCTAAGGATCAGTCAATGGAATGACCCACTGCAGGTGCCCATGACCAAAGAAATTGCGCACCCAGGAATGAGTAAAGAAGTTCATGACTTCAATTGTCATGGACAAAGAATATCTATCTCGGAACTCTAGTACCACCGGTGATTTTTATACTAACTTATTGGACCAGCCGCATGAAACAATTAAAACAAAACTCTGCGGAGAGTTGTCCAAAAAGATTCTCATTTTCTACGACAATTGCCCAGCTCTTACGTCCCACGATGTTGTGGTTGTCAAATTGAACACTGTGGGATTCCAATTTACCTTGTACCCTATCTATTCGCCTGATCGGTCTCCCTCTGATTGTCATTTGTTCCAACACTTGAAGAAATATCTCAAGGGACATTATTTAGAAGATATTCCTGACGTTCAACATGCTGCAGAACCCTAGTTCAGGTCCAACCAAATGAATTTTAAATTGCAAGTGTTAGAAAAGTTTCAACATCGCTGCAGTAAATGTATGAGACCCAGAGCTGAATATGTTGATAATTGTGTAATTTTATCTCTCTAACTCTATTCTTTCTGGACGAAGCCAAGAGCTTTTCAGTAACCCTTATTATTATTATTATTATTATTATTATTATTATTATTATTATTATTATTATTATTATTATTATTATTATTATTATTATTATTAGTAGTAGTAGTAGTAGTAGTAGTAGTAGTAGTAGTACTACTACTACTACTACTACTACTACTACTACTACTACTACTACTACTACTACTATTACTACTACTACTACTACTATTACTACTACTACTACTACTAATAATAACGCCTTGTAAAAAGATTTTCAGTCAAGAATTAAAGCGATACTCAATACTCAGCTTACTAATGCTAACGGAGTTAAAGCAATCAACATATTCGCAGTACCTCTCATTAGGTATTCATTTGACTTAATCAAATGGACAGAGACTGATTTAGTTAATTCACGACTGATCTAGACTTTAATGACAGAATTCAGAATGAAACAACCAAAAGCTGCAATAGAGCAAGTGACACTACCTACAGAAGAAGATAGAATTGGTATCGCAGATACACCAAAACTTCACCAAGAACAGGTTGAAGACCTTCGCCAGTATTTCACCAACAGAAAAGAAACCACCATCTATTTCATGTAAAATGCGATGCAGACACGAAAATTACACAATTCCATTTAGCCATGACAAAATTCACTACAAACTATGACTCAGATGAACAAAAGCATAGCAAATGGAAAGCAAAAGAACCCCATTGAATCTTTAAGAATCACTTAGAGGATAGTAACACAGTTAAACAACAATCAAATGCCTAGCTGAAGAAAATTTGACTCTTTTCTGAAACAGTAGAATTTATGATGGCCATCCATGACCGAGTGATCCCAACTCGAAACATGCATTTTAGTAGTAGTAAATATATTGAAGCAAGAAATACCGTATAAAAAATGCAGAAAATGCGGAAACACACGTCAGAGGTTTGTGCCGTGTAGACTCCCACAGACTATCTGAAAAGACACAACAATTTTGCAAAAAACATTTACCAGTTTTTGGCATATAATAGGGAATTAATCATCGTACCAAGCCTTACTAAACTACCAGCCAAATCCAGTACTTGAAGACGATAAATACAAATTCTACTGGCATCGAGAAATCAGACCGTATGTAATGGTACTTGCGAACAGACCCTACATCACTAATATCAATAAAATGGAGCAAGAAGTAACTCTGATAGATGTAGCAATGTTATTGACTCATACGTAGTAGAACATTTAATACGAAAATCAGCAAATATAAAAATCTAATGGACAAAATCAAAAAATTCTGGAAATGTCAGAAAGTTACAGTAAGACCACTCATCTCAGTTACAGCTATTGTCTCTAAAAGCACTGTGACGCAACTGGAACAGATAAACTCAAAACATCTAACAAACCTACAAAATTCAGGAATACTAGACACTCGTCATGTGGTTAGGAAGTTCTTTGGAGAAGAACTCTTCAAATAGTCTGCCCTTGCCAGAGACTGCAATCAGATCATTAAGCCGAAACCGTTCAAACACGAGATGCAGTAATAATAATAATAATAATAATAATAATAATAATAATAATAATAATAATAATAATAATAATAATAATAATAATAATAATAATAATAATAATAATAATTATTATTATTATTATTATTATTATTATTATTATTATTATTATTATTATTATTATTATTATTATTATTATTATTATTATTATTATTATTTTGTGAATCGCTTACTTATACTTCTTCATAAAATATTTTAACATACTTCTACACATACTTTTTTAAAGTATGTATAACAAAAGATTATTGTTATTATTATTATTATTATTATTATTATTATTAGTAGTAGTAGTAGTAGTAATAGTAGTAGTAGTAGTAATAGTAGTAGTAATAGTAGTAGTAGTAGTAGTAGTAGTAGTAACAACAACGCGCAAGAAATAATTGGGAAGGATTGTACATATAGGTTAGTGCCTAAGCACTAAAAGAACCGAATACTATACAAACTTAATAGATATAATACCTGTTCCGAAATCTACGCGAAAGGACGAAGGATGGTAGCAAAACTTGTGGAGATACTTCGGTATTTCTCCAGATCCTGAATAGATCGGATTAGGTAAAGACCATTTCAACTTCAGGCTGCTTTCTGGAGCACGTGCTAAAAAAATAAACCACATGTAAAATACATAATATAAACTAAATAGCTTCCATTTTGATAATATTCATGAAAGAAACTAACTTGTGTATTATATATATATATATATATATATATATATATATATATATATATATATATATATATATATATATATATAAACTAGTTTTACATTATATGTAATGTCTGAGATTCTGTGGATTTGATATGACTTATTGCTATAATGCATATATTGAATGCAAGATACTAGTATGATATAATGCTGATTTTGAGCAGACGGGAAAAGAAGGTTTTTGTAAATATTTTGCTTTGGTTACAAGTTATATACATTGAAGAAATTTTGCATTCTGATGTTATGAATATAGATGAGATCTGTTCGATGTGTAGAGTTTTAACAAAACAAAACAAAAAACAAAAAAAAAAAAAAAAAAAAAAAAAAAAGCAAAAAAGCTTTAGAAAAGGTTTGTTCCAATTTAAGTCAAATATTCAAAACTAAAAAGAAAATTTGCACGCAATTTAGTAGATATTTCTCAGAGACGAAGAAGTCAACTACTTTTTAAATAAATGAATGTTTTACCTACTCTATGTGTCTTGCTATGTTAGATATCCAATATTATTATAAGCAGAAGTACCCACTCTTTGCACTGGAAGAATAAAGTTTAATAAATATAAAACCAGAAATTTGAATATTGTAGAGATTGTCTTTTCCTCTCCAGAAGCGGAATTCCTGAAAATGCTTAGATATACGTGCCCTCATTTTTAATTCAAAGGTTATATACAGAATTTGTCACATCCAACTGTTAAGATTATTAACACAAATTTTCAGTAAGGCTCAAAATTTTCTTTTTTCCTGCTTGTTTAAATTTATTACCAAAACTCTAATTATGCACCATTCGAGTCTAAACATTGCTTCAATGTTACTAACAACCGAGAATTGCGTGTTCGTTCAGTATATTCAGAATTGCACCACTCTTGTCCTTCAGGTCGTCCAGATTAGTTGGTTTATGTACACTCATGTCCAAAATTATTGTCGCATGTCTATAAATATGTTGTAGGAATATAATTTGATAACGAATTCGCGCGGTATTTCTTATAATGTTAGTATGTGTATAATCGGCAAAGATGTGTATGTGGCAAATTTCATGTCAAAAGAGCAGTAAATAAGAACAATAAAACGAAAATAAAACTTTCTTGTCCATTTAGCAACATTTTGTTTGACTCATTCTAATTTTCGTATTTATAATTCTTTTTCTATGAAATTTACCACAAACATACATTTCCCGATTATACACATAGTATTAAAAGTATACTGCAAAATCATTATCAAATTATATTCTTACAAGAAGACAGTTATAGATATGCGACAATCATTTTGGACATGAGTGTACATACATCTAGATATTTACATGCTTTCACAGCCAATAATCACAAAGCATCAAATTTGGTGATCTCGGGATATCAACCAGGTGAAGTGTTCGTTGTCTAACATTTTGAGAACAAACATTGTTCTTTTCTTCAGAATCAGTATGAAGAGACCAGAAACAGAAATCGTAAAGGGAAAGAAAAAGGACGCCCCTCAGGAAAGTGTGCGTCCTGACAGAGAGTAAGGCATCAAGCATCTGTCTGTATTTCTCTCCTCCATGCAATTAATACTCTAAACATCTGTTGGGGAAGTGTATTTCGCAGCTTCTGTCTTTACTTAAGACATTTGCACGAAATCTGTTAAAATGTGAAGATAAAAAGAAAGAAGAGTAAACAAGAAGGTAGGAAAGTGCGAGAAGAATTTTTAACTTTAAAGATTTGATAGAGGGATAAAAGAAAAAAAAACTTGAAACCAGAAAGAAAAAAAAAAAAACACCTTAGTCGGCTGCTGCGTGCAATAGGCGATTTACATGTCAAAACCACACTGGAAAGAATGGCAAAAATCCAAGTAAACATGTCTGTAGTAATAAATTAACCCATTAGTGCCCAGAATTCCCCAGTGGTATTTTGAAAAGTTTCTTTTCGCCTATTTCTTCTTAATAGTATTCTAAAATAGAAATTAGAATATTTTTGAAAAATATTTATTTTTTTCGTTTTTTAGGCCGGCAACTTAAGTTGCCAAATGGCACATACATATTCAAAAAAGGGAAAATTTTGGAAAGTTACAATTTTGAGGGAGAAAATACACTGCGAAAACATAACTATTAAAATCAAGTTAATCCTTCCTTTACAGACCTTCAATCGTTCCTTCTGGAGTCTTTGAAATCAATCCAGTTGAGTCTTTCTCCTCAAAACACATTGTAGCCAAAAACAATGCTAACCTTACGTCAATATAGCATACAAAGAAAATGTAACGATGCTATGACGAAGCAGACTCCAAAGTAATTTCATGGTTAAAACCTGCAACGTCAATCCATGAATTTCTGCGCTATAACGAAAAACTGCCGTGGCAACTTAAGTTGCCAAGGGGCAGTAATGGGGTGCAAAAAACCCTAATCTGTTACTATACAGATCTGTGTTGTCTGTATTGGGGAGTGTATTGTTAATGGGACATCTGTTATTTATTGAGCATGCAAGTTAGTTGTCATGGTCCTTGTCCTCGCCTTGTCGTCGTCGGTGTGCAGTGGTCTTAGCTGTTTTATCTTCGTTCCTTTCCCTCTGGCAGTTTTGATTTCGCGCCGCTTCCCCTGCATTGGTTCTTCCTGGCGGCTGTCTGAGGTTTCGTTATGTACAGGTGTCCAGTCGTTGTTGATATATTGTTGATTGTTAACTTGAATATCTTTCTAATTGCTGTAAAGATCGCGTCTGTCATTCTAGGTCTGTCATCCGGAGATATGGTCATGGTCAGTACAGATGTAGCCATGTTATGATTTTTTGTGTTTCTGTGTTTATTCCTGCCAGTATTGGTACATCACTTCCGCAAACTGACAAGCTTCCATGCATTACGGTCTTTATCTAACCTCTTCGTCTTCAATACTGTCCATCAACTGTAGCCTCTTTCACTCTCTCCCCCATTTTCCTGCCATTGCATCTTCTAATGTTCAAATTAATTTCTCTCTCTCTCTCTTCCTTTTTAAAATTACATCCAGGGGTAAAAGTGGATCTGAAAAGGTAGGGGGACTGTAGGTAGCGGCATGACGTCACGCCGTAACCTTGCCTATCTTTTCCCATGGTAATTTCTTAGGAACTGGGCGGATGCCGTACATATTTTTGGGGAGTGGGAGGAAGGCGTCCCCCCGCGCTCCCTCGCACTTTTACCCCTGCACTTTACACGAAACACTTTATGAATCTTTTTCTTAAGATTTTATTCAGAGAACCAATAAAATAAATTTTACTTCTTAAATGCTTCTTTCGCCATTCTTTATTTTGATCACATGTTCGCATTTACATTAGTGAATGAACTAAGCATATATATCTAAATTTATATCATCATTTTTCTTAGGAGTTTTATGGGATTTAGTTGCAGGATGTAAGTTAAAATTATTAATTTACCAGGACATCTAAGGTTCTTCGGTAAGCTCATCCCCCACTTTTTTTTAAAAAAAAAAATAGTGAATAACTTAAAAATAATGATGAATATCAAAAAATATCGAAAGTGAGCCAGGTAGTATCTACAGAATGCAATTAAATAAGAAAGTGAGCCAGATAGTATCTACAAAACGCTATTAAATAAACTAATAACAATTTCCAAACCTTTTATTATAGACGAGAAATTTGAGTGCGTAATTTGTGATGTCATAATTGTTGGTCACCCAAATTTATTCACTATATGAATGATCTTGAAAGCAATTATTAGTTCATGTAATAGAGTTTTCTAGATACTACTTTGCTCACTTTCTTATTTAATTACATTTTGTGGATACTACCTGGCTCATTTTGGAGATTTTTGATATTCTTCATTTTCTTTAAGTTATTTACTTTTTTTTTTTTTAACACGGGACTCAGCTTGGGGAAGAGCCGTCGACTAAATGGCAATATTGTACAAATATTTATGCAAAACTAATACTTACCTGAAGTAATTCGTATGAAGCATACATGGGAATCCATAGGATAAAAGTGAAAATCAAATGGACATTGTTGCCGCAAAGTAACACTAAAACGAGCAGAACAGAGTATCGTTGTAGTATTCATTATATTTCTGCATACCAAGTAGAAAGCGTCAGTATCTCGATATAAGAACTAGTGTTAGATACATGGAAACATTTATAATATTAATTCACTAATATAAAAGTATTGTATTATACGGTTTTACTATGATATGTTTTAAAATTAAAATCATTTTAAAACGTTTCCTTTTCAACGAATTTTGTGGTACCCTTTTCTTCTTCTTCTTCTTCTTCTTTTTTTTAAAAAAAAGTTTTACAGTATTATTTAGTTTTATTTTCCTGCTTGCTCAGAGGAGAAAAAAATAGATAAGTTTTATTCTATTTTAACTGACCTCCTCGGGAACTCAAAGTTATTATTTCAATCCCAGTATTAATTTTCGCCACTTATTTGCTTTATAGGTTTAGTATGCGTAAAGAAGTATGTCTATCATTGTCAAGAAAAGACAAAGAACAATATACAGGATGGTCTAAAAGTAGGTATACAGTCCTGTACTGATCTGCTCACTGTATTTCACATAATTTCTTATTGTTATCAAACATGTAGACCTAGCTTCTTTACTATTTGTTCTTAATGTCTTTTTACTTATACTTTAAGCCCGGAATAGCCGAAGCAAATAAACCCATAACCTAGAATGTTATACTTGATCAATGCAGGGGTGTATACCTACTTTTTGGCCACCCTGTATACAATTTACTAATTAATAGTGCTACATATACAGTACTGGTACATATTTTGTTACATATACGATACATAAAATAACAATTTCTTCCAGCAAGATTTAAAAAAAAAAAACTGCAGTAGGTCGCCAGCCAGATTTTGAATCTCGGAAAAGAACAAGCAAACGATAGCACTTTGGACAACGTATTCCAGGAACGTTGAAGCACGAAGCCTTAATCCACGAAACGACATTCAACTTTTGTTCATCAAACATATATTTTGAGAACCACATAACAGTATAAAAGCAATTCTCAAATATCTCTGGAAAAGAATATGATTGTTGTTTGGCACATGAAAATTGAATATTTATACATAAAAAAATAATCACAAAGATAATAACAAATATGATTTTTAGGTATCTTTGTTTTTACCGGCCTGAACAATCTACTATTGCATGGATTCCTTCAGGTGAGTATTGCTGTATTCACTTCTGGATGCTAGCAGGTACATATTTGGCTTCCTTTCGTAGCGCTAGTATAGTTTCTGTAGAGTAGTTACTAGGATATTGCGGTTTTGTAGAGTAGATATAGTGCTGGTATTATAGCTTGCTGCATGTAGTTAATAGTTATTGCTAATATGCTTTCCTCTTAGAAAGCAATAGATATCAGCTAACAAGGAGTCGTTTATTTTTACGGGGGCAAGGTGGCTCAGTGGTAGAGCGCTTACTTCTGATGCGTGGAATCCCAGGTTCGATCCTCGATCAAGTAAATTTATGGTGGACAACATCGTGTCCTTGGATTTTCTGGGTACTCTCGTTTCCTCCCACAAGTTCATTCCACCATTTTTCCATCATCATTTACTTGTCTTAATCAACCGTCTCTCTCAGCCTAGAGGGAATAATCATGGAACGATAAACTGAAATATTAATATCTTTTTTCTTATTTAACATTTACGAATTTAAATACAAATGATTGTCGAACTTCAAGATATGAATTAAGACTTTATTATAATTTTTATTCTTAAAGAGTAATAAGTTAGCAAATTCGTCTTTAAAAAACGCAATATCAAAATTTGATTCCACTTTATTATATAAACCTCTTCTTTGACGAACGTAGGATTCTCAAATGGATTGAGTTCACATTTCAAAGTACCACTGTAGAATGATATAGCATCGGAAGATGTACCTACGTAACTAAACAGAATCATGCATTGTAAAATACTCATTAGGAAGGAAGATTGTTTAGCTTAACTTGATATATTAAAAGTACCTAAGTTCTATGACTAACAGTTTGACACCATTGACTGCGAAACTAAAGCTCCTCGACTGTTGAGTCTTTATAGCTATGGCACGACAGACTGTCTGATCCGTGTTTATTAGCTCTCTATATAATCTCTGTTATTGATGTCCTCTAAACCATGGTATAATTCTTAGATGGTATTTTAGAAACTTCCTGCGTACCACGTATCTTTTCTAAATATGCCTATAGTTGGTAGCTCGATTACTTTTTCAGATATAAACAAGCTTAAGTTGACAAATAATTATTACACCAGCGGTAAATAATATATCCATTTGAGCTGATTTTTTTGTTCTTCTTTAGAACTAATATTATTAGAGACACGAAATTATTTTAAAAGAACCCTTAGCATGAATAATAAAAGAAAAGAAAAATGATCATGGAGATTCTATTTCAAGATTTTTTTTTCAAATGGTATTCACAGTTAACCTCTTGTTTCGAACAGAAATGTCATGATTCTTTGCTTTCTGTAAAGTTAACTAATGCCAAAACAAACGTTATATGTGTGGGTTGTAGCGAAAGCAAAAAGTTCGATATGATAAACTTATTTACAACACGTGTCTGTCATTGAACAAATAACTATGAATCAGTTCAGTTTATATGCTGTAAGATTATAGTAATTTTCATTTTTCTTACATGAATAAACTAGATACATTGGTCGGTTAAGAAAGAGAAACAAGTTACCGAATCGATTCAATGTCTATGGATGTTTAAAATGAATAAGGCTTAAAATTCATATATATCGGGTGTTTTATAAATCTGGCTCCAACTGTATATCTCAAAAAACATTTGACTGAAAATGCCGAAATCAATTCAGACAGAAGTGTCTTCAAACTAGTAGGCAGGCGGAAAATTCTAACAAGCAAGACGAGTTTAATAATAAATTGTTTGAAAAATTTTTCCAAGTCTCACATTTTGGTACAACATCTATCTAAAATGACGAACGAGTAAATTACAGAAACTGTTGTACAATTAAATCTGAACTCGATCGTTAGCATTTTCTCATAGGAGTAAATTGGTGGTAAATGAAAAATTGTGTTACATTAATTTGAGGAATAAGATTTTTTTTTTTTTTTAATGGAGCTTGATAACATTTAACATTCGCTATCCACCTTCTTGGGTGATGAATTTCACAAAACTCAATGTTACAATCTACAGGGTTCTGATGATAATAATCAGTTGAACCAAATTTTAATTTACTATATCAAAGGTTTTGAGAGTTTTGATGAAAGACGAGAAAAGTTGGAGAAATCAACCACTTCCAATTTTAACGGTGATCGCTATAGGGTAAAAACAGTAACAGAGAGAAGTGGTTTTCTCTAATCAATAAAGCGTTTCAGGAATGCATTCCATCTCCACTTTTTTTTTTTAACTAAAACTAGAAGTGGTATACATCTACTACTACTACTTCTGATTTCAATAATAATTGAGAAAATATCACGCCACACCAACCGAACTTCTTCACGTTGTGTACACGTTCTGTTTGCGCGGGAATATCACGCCTATTTCTTGTATACAAAATGTATAGATTCTGTCTGTTGAAAGTGATAGTGTTCAAAAGATTGATTGATAGGAATGACTCCCCGCTTCTCAAACAGTAGACACACATTAATAGGAAATAAATTATTAAAACAACTGTCGCTCGTGCCAATAGTAAAAATTTCTCATGCTTGGATAAATTTCTAACTGATTTTTTTTTTAAATCATTGGCATGAGCGTTAGTTTTTTCACTATCTCACAAGTTGTTTCAACCAACTACACGTCTTTGCGTGACTTTAAAACCTCTTGAATCCCAACCCTGCATGCAGATAGAGTGCACAATCTCACGACCATGCTAAGCGGAGAGCGTTAAGCAACAAATAATGTAAACACATCGTCAAGCACATCGGCTGTTAATACCATAATAGTTTTAAAATTATTGCAATTAACATTTGGGTCTCCTGTATTCTAATGGTTAGAGCGATAGCTACGAGGGTTGGGATGTAAACCATAATCATTTTCAAATTTGTAACACGGATTCTCACGTGCTTCACTGAATGGCTAGTACACATAAATCCAATCTCCGACAGACTTAGCCTTGTCTTCAACATCAAATACATCGGAATATTCAGAGTCATTACATTCACTCTCCTCTTCCTCTGGAACGTAATCTGACGAACTATAACCCTCCTCTTTTCCCATATTCTACTGCTTTTGTGATACAAAGTACACAAGAACAAAAACACACATTTCATAAATAGCAGGGGTTCGTACTCTTAGCAACCAGATGACATAATGATCGTACTTTGCAAATTCCTTGCAAAAGTCACGTGTTCTAATGTCACATCAACACGTACACTTCGGTCCGTCCCGATCAGAATCATTCGTACGTTTTCGTGGCCATTATCATGTAAGGATATTTTCTCTTTAGCCGTTGGAACCAGCTACGTAGGAGCCGGTTCATAGTAATAGGGAAGACTGCAGCCTCGACTATGTACGGGCCGTACGTAAGTGGTAGTCAAGTGGTTAATATGTATTGCCGCTATTTGAAATATTACATTGTCCGAACCAAGTGTATGGTTAAAAAATTATGCAAATTAAGATTGTGGTTTTATACACGTTTTTCATTCCGTATATAGTTTTACGATGGCATCAAAAAAAATATCTAAGGAACATAAATTCTTTATATCTTTAAGTTTCATTTAATAATTTATAATGAAATAATCTATTTTGAAATCGGGAATGCTAATTATCATGCATTAACAGAAACCATTATAATAGGCTTTTTGGAAAGTGTGATTAAGAAAATATATCGAACTATGATAAAGAACTATATTTGTATACCTTTAACAAAGATAAGAATAATGCTTCTACATTCACACATACACACAGAGCCGTAGCTAGGAGCGGAGCGAGCGGGGCGGTTGCCCCGGGCGCCGAACGAGCAAGAAGAGAGAAAAGGTGTCGAAAAAGAGTAAACGACGCGGCACCCCTAAAAAAAATTGGCGCCCTATCAAATCAATATTGTTGTCGGTTTTTACATTTGTGAAAAATTTTCAACAAGAGTCACAACAAGGTTTTACTTATTACTTCAATAAAGTTATTATATACGATTTGTTAATGACGATGTGATATACAAGGTGTCGAGTAATGACTTATAGTGTACGCAGGAGCGTTTTCAAAATCTGAAACGGTCAAAGTCTGAAATACGTGTTCAGTGTTGTGATGGTGATGAGTTTCCTTAGTTAATCGTGCTTTTTTATCCAATCGAATTAATCACGATGGTGAGAATGAAGGTATGAAAATGAGAGGACTGAAGAGACACGCGCAGGCTGCTGTTTGCGCGGGAATATTAAAAATGAATTTAAACAAGGGGAATGATAACATATTCGAAATAGTAGAGTAGGGACTAAAAGGGTCAGAACTTAACCCAACGAATTTCGTCTTTTTCAGACTAATCTCACTATCAGTGATTTTTTTTGTTCCATTGATATAGGAAATGTTTTCAATTTGAAGGAATTTATTGGAACCATTTCTTCATCAACTACTTGCATCGGCAGAATATGTATTGATGGAGAGATTTTGAACTGAATAATAACACGAATTCCCTGATTTCAGTCGACATTTAATTTCTTCGAGAGTATAGTTTTGGTCTGTTAATATTGATACTAAATATTTCAAAGTATCCACTTTATCGAAAATATTATTTGATACTTTCACGCATCTATAATTTGCAGTAATCCCAGTGGAATTCCATATATTTGGTCTTTTCTGCATTTACTTCTAAACCAATATCCCTGCAAGCGTCTAATAAGACATCTGCATTTGTTTCTATTGTTCTTCTATCATCCCTTATTATATTTACATCATCAGCATACGCCATACCTAGGCTCTCGTTACCAGCTTTGATTTTTCTTATAGCGTACTCCAGAATAAACTTGAATAATAATGTCGACAACGCATCTCCTTCTTTCAAGCCATTCTCGACGAGGAAGCTCGTGGACCAGAATTTTGCTACTCGAACTTTACTTTGGGATTCGTTGAAACACATCTTAATTAATCTAACTATCTTTTTCGGTATTCCAAATTCTGCAAGAATGTATAATATTTATCTCCTAATTGAATCATATGCCTTTCTAAAATCAATAAATAATTGATGCACCGGGATATTGTATTCCCATTTCTTTTCGAGTATTTGTAGAATGGTAAAAATCTCGTCCACAGTTGATTGATTTTGTATAAACCCACACTGATAATCTCCAATAATTTCATCCGCGTATGGGATTAATCTTGCTAATAAAATATTTGAGATAATTTTATAGGATATTGGGAGAAGAGAAATGCTTCGAAAATTATTACAACCCACTTAGTCGTCTTTCTTGCGAATTTGAACAATAATTCATTCTTTTCACTGTTGTGGTAACTTCTCCTTGTTCTAGATAAGGAGAATGAGTTTGCGTATCTTGTTCCACATCCGCCCTGGCTAAAATTAACTCAGCCAGAATTTCGTTTACACCCGGAGATTTGTGTTTTTTTAATTTCTTTATAGCAATTTGTACTTCTGTTCGGCTAGGCTCTGAAATTTATGGTTTTGCTGTGCATTTCCCTTTCCCCACGAACATTAGTTTTTGGCTGCGTGTTAAGCAAATCGTCAAAGAAATCTTTCCATCTATTCAAGATACAATCTGTATCAGTAAGAATTGTTCCATCGTGTCTCTTTAATATATACGCGCGATTTTGATACCCTGCCTTAAATTCGTTGATGCCCTTGAACATATCTCAATTTTTTCTCTTACTGTTATATTCAAATTTATTAATTTAAGCTTTCAAAAAGTCGTGTTTCTCTCTACTAAAAATTTTGGAAGTTTCCTTTCTAATGTCAACGAAATTTAGTGTAGTTACATCGTTCGAATTTTATAACCAACGCAGTTTCGCCTATTTTCCCTTCTCCGTTATTTTGGTGCATTCCTGATCAAGCCATAATTTGTTTCTAAGTATTTCCGCGTGCCCCAATTTTTCTCTTGGTGACATTTTAATGCTATCCGTAATTAGAACCCAAGTATCCTGAACATTAGAGCTCTGAAAACCTTCTAAAAAACAAGAATTTATTACACTTTAATCTGGTATTCCCCTCTCGTTTGGTTCTCCTCTAATTTCTTTAAACTACACCCCTCCGTTTTCAGATGTTAAATATCCTCTTTATTCAACGATAATCTCTCTCTCTCTCTCTTGTTATCGCTAACATCAGATAGTGATCAGTGTCACAGCCGGGTCCTCTGAGCGAGCGAACATCAATTATGCTAGACTATCTTCTTCTATCTATTAAAACGTGATCAATTTGATTGTGCGTTCTTCCGTCTTGCGAGGTCCATGTGTATTTATGAACGTCGCGATCTGGGAATTTTGTACTCTTCACGATTAAGGTTTTTGGGTGTTCGAAATTCATAAAATTAACCCTGTTGTCATTACTTTCCTTATGCAGACTTCCTTTACCTATAACCGGTTTGAAAACATCCTGTCTCCCTACCTTCGCATTCAAATCTTCTAATAGAATTTTCATATGGTATCGTGGGACTTGGTCGAATACCCGTGATACTTCTTAAAAAGTGTCTTTTATATCGTCATCATTATCTTCTGTTGGGGCATGTACATTTAAAACAATAATATCACACCACGGACCCTTAAGAATAATAAACGATAGTCTATCGTTAACAAGTTCAACCCGTTTAATTGCTGATATTAAAAGAATTTAAATTAAAATGCTATTTGTGTGGTCACATATAGAAGAAAATTACAAAAGTTTACAATTATTAATGAAAATTAATGCTGTCACCCATTTCGAACATTTTAAAAGCACATAGTTTTTAATGTATTGAAATTTAATTCCTTTGTCGATGCTATGAAACGTTACAAGTAGTTGTCTTGTAAATTTTCGTAACTGTTTTTTAAGAGGATTTGTAAACAACCAAAGGCAGTTTTGTCAAGTATTACAAAAAGTCCAAAATACGCCTCTTGCAAACAGCTCTTATTTGTAAAAGAGTACATAATGATCACTTTTGGCTGTTGCAATGGTCTACCCAAGCAGCTTAATAAAAATTCAGTGAAGTATAACAATAACTGCTGCTTTTCTTATAAGTGAAAAAAAAGAAAAGAAAAAAGAAAGAAACGAAAAGCCTAATGTGAGTGTTGGAGGCGTCCCGGGCGTCGAAATCTCTAGCTAGCCGGCTGTGCACACACACAATGATCAAATTCGGTTTAACGTCCTTTTCAACATCAAGGCTACATAAGACAAGGGCCTACAGCGTTGACGTGTGATCCAAAATTACATTAGCCCTAACTGAAAATCAAATCTGAATCTCGCGCGTAGAAGGAGCATATGTCAACCATATAGGCATAAGGGAAGTCTATTATCATAAGCAAAAATAACATTTACATACGTATAACTAGAATGAATTTATGGGTTAGGTTTTACGTTTCTTAAGATGTTTTACGCTACGATACGAGTCCTATCCGAACTTCGGAGCGAGTGGTTATATCGCACCATTTCTTTCATTATCGTTACTTATCTATTTATCAACGTCTGTTTTATTTATTGAAACGGTTGGGTTAGCAAGTTTACTTACCCAAACAGAGCAGTAATTACTTTCTCGTTGTTCATGGTGAAATAAGTCATTTCAGAGAAACTGCGTCGTATTATTATTTCCTTCATACCCTGAAAATATATATCTGGAACCCACAATTGTCTAGTCGTTTCAACATCCAGCAGCACTCTTGTAAAATTGGGTTTTCCTATAACGAAACGCGATTCTCTCCACACCAATTCAATATACATATCAAGGCTGAAGATCTACAACAAATGCAGAATAATACAATTTAGAAAATCGGGAAAAAACAAAGTTGGCCAATCACAGTATTGAATTAAAGTAAATTGTACAATCTATCAATTTCTACATTAAGCAGGACATCCTCAAACTAAAACAATAAGGGTTCCATTATGTGCCTTCAGTACAGTATAATAAATGATTATTAATAAATATTAAATAAAACACTGCGGTACAACAATTCTTGAGGAATAATGGCTGGGGAGATATGAATGTTTATATGTAATTATGCTGCACTGCATGACGCCTAAACCACTATTCCTCCAGAAATTAATATCTTAATACTGCGACAAATTCAAGCAATGTAATCCAGTATCGTATTAATAAAGTATGTTTAATTTTGTTAAGATGTTACTATTATTTTAAAAACAACGTATACTGTATATATATGTATCTCTCTCTCTCTCTCTCTCTCTCTCTCTCTCTCTCTCTCTCTCTCACTATATATATATATATATATATATATATATATATATATATATATATATATATATATATATATCGAGAGAGAGAGAGAGAGAGAGAGAGAGGGAGAGAGAGAGAGACGGATATTAAAATAATCGGAATGCTTGAAGAAAAGTGTTCATAATGAATATATACCCTCCATTCCGAAAGAAACCGAACTTTTGAAAACAAATAGTACCACTAGTGCCATCTGTTGTAATATTTTACCGGTAGATGGTGTAGTCCCTCATTGGCAACTGGTGTAAATGTCATGACATTTGAATGCACGGCAACAAAGTTATTGCGTTTCAACTGTCAGTGTGTTGTGTACATCGGTCGGAAAATGAGTTTCAAACAACGAGCTGCAATTGAGTTTTGTGTTAAACTGGGTAAAACTTTTAGTGAAACGCACCAAATGCTACAAAATGCATATGGTGATGAGTGTCTATCCCGTACGCAAGTTTACGAGTGGTTCAGGCGATTCAAATCGGGTAGAGAGACGCCGGATGATGACGAAAGATCAGGACGTCCCAGAACCGGATTATCGGAAGAAAACATCGAAAAAGTGCGTGAATTCATCAAACATAACAAAAAATCGTCGGTGAAAGTTATTGAAATGGAATTAGGCATTCCTCAAACAACCGCATACCGCATTTTGACCGAAGTTTTGGGCCTTAAGAAGGTTAATTCGCGGTTTGTACCACACAAACTCACCGAAGACCAAAAAGTTGATCGAATTGCGCATTGCAAAGACATCGTTAAAAGTGCTCGGCAGGATCGAAACTTCTTGAAATCGATTGTAACTGGTGACGAGACGTAGTGTTTTGAATATGAGCCCGAAACAAAGCGGCAAAGTGCTGAATGGAGAGCGCCGGATGAAGGAACACCCAAAAAAAGTCGCTTGGTGAAGTCAAAAGTTAAGGTGATGCTGATTTGTTTTTACGATTCAAAAGGAATTATCCACAAAGAATTTGTTCAGCCCGGCCAGACAGTCACTGGAGAGTTTTACTTGGGCGTCACGAAGCGTTTGCTGGCAAGAATTCGTCGTATTCGGCCCGAATATCGCGAAATCGGCAGTTGGACTCTTTTGGACGATAATGCATCATCACATCGTTCGCGACTTGTAACTGAATTTTTGGTCAAAAATCACATTATTCGATTGCATCATCCGCCCTATTCACCAGATCTCGCTCCGTGCGATTTCTATCTGTTCCCGAAACTGCATTTGGCGATGAAAGGAAAGTGGCACGCATCGATTGATGCCATTGAGAAGGCGACGACCGCCGTCCTAAAGACCATTCCAATAAAGGACATGGAGAAGTCGTTTGACAACTTGTTGGAGCGTGCAAATATGTGTATCGATGCAGAAGGGGAATACATTGATTAATAAAAATGATTTGTTCCAAAATGTACATTGCTTTTTTGTTTTTTTTAAACGTTCGGTTTCTTTTGGAATGGAGGGTATAAGACTCGCATCAGTCATAATTGGTACTAAGAAAAATATTGTACACTTCTGTTCACAAAAACATAGACTCCCTTTCAGAGGCTAAGTCCAGAAAAGTGAGACTAGATCCATCACAATTGCGACATATCTGTACACAAGGAAATGCATTTTCCCTCCGTTCTTTATATGGACACTAGCTGCAAGAAGTACTTATGCCGATGGTAGGCGAGCGTGGTAAGGCACTGAGTATCCGTAAAGAACTTGTGAAAATGGAAGGTAGAGGGTTCAAAACTCGGTCTCAGGTAATTTTAAATTTATTTTTTAAACATGAAAATATGATTAAATAAAACTAATATTTGTTATACATGTCTGGTTCAAATTTAATGCTTTGGTGTTAAAGTTGGTGTTTATTGCTATGTTGTATTTTTCTTTCCTTTTAGTTAGAAAGCAAATACTTATATGATTTCTCAGTTTAAATATCTAGAATAATCAGTAACACTTGAATGGATGTGAAGGTAAACTGAAATAAACGCAAATAAGCATGTAATTAGAAATTTATACGCCGAATTAATCTTATATCTGATAAAATACGCTTTTACTGCAAACATATTTGATGACCGATTAATTATACAATGCTGACAAATTAAACAATTATATTTTAGATAATGTACACTCACTGAACTGAAGGTAACTATTTCCTTTACAATCACAAATATAGATATCAATCACTTACTGTAAAACGAAGAGTAAAGCTTTATGGAGAACTTGCATATCCTTTTCGATTTTTCGTAAATAATTGTCGGATATGAATTTCTAAAATATTTAGTTATTTGCTGATGAAAAGAGATACAGAATTTCCACAAGTTAACAAACAATAGATCTCTGCTGTTTGCCGGAGGAAATTACAAGAACTCCACGAAAATTAGCCTGATCCCTCACCAGGGGCAACTGACAACTTATGGGAGCTAGTTTTTGATACGTGGGAAGAAATAACACAGGAACACAATAATCTCACGAATAGAGAGGGATGATTAACTAACTAACTAACTCTATTGTCTTTGGAACCCAGAGGTTTAATACCGTGTTCACAAAAAATCTCAATTGACTTCTGTCCTTAGCCAGCTGGATCCAGTTTCTACTTTGTATTTCTATCTCTGCAAGATCCATCGTAATATTGTCCTCCCATCTGCACCTAGGTCTTGATAATGGTCTTTTACCGATTGGATTTCCTGTAAAAATTTAGAAAACGTTCTTACTTTCTATCATTCTGGCTACATAATTTGCCCACTTGACCCTAACAATGCTTGGTAAAAAGTATAAATTTACGCAGTTTCTTATTATGAAGTTTCCGCCATTCACAATTCCCATTTCTCTCGGAGTATTGATTTGCTTTGGACTAGGATGCGATGCTTTAAAATAGGCAAAGTTTGACTAACGCTTCATTTTGTCAATTTCTGCATCAAAATTGCTATTTCCATACACACAAGCATGGGTCACCTAAGATTCACAGAAACCACAGCACCAATTTACAATATCAGTTAGATCAAATATTGAGTGCTATATTTCTTAATCAGATCTGCATCATTCACCTATGTTCAGTTAAATTTACTATTGACTGTTTCAAGGATTTACAACAAAGATGGTGGTCAAATGATCACCCTTATAACATCGAAAATAACTGACGAAATCTGAGGTACGCAGCTGACCACATAGCACTATTACCAATTGAAGTAAGTGTGTAGTTCCGTAACTTAAAGCTATGGAAGAAAAGAATATTCATAGTTAATATTACTTACACGTTCCACTTCATTCACATGCTGCAGTCGTTCAATATAGAGCTTCAATGACACATGGAGTGGTTCACCTGTTAAAAATTAAATTAAAATAATAAAAAAAATATTTGCCTCAACTTATTGTCTAATTTGATTTTTAAAAATTAATTTTTTAATTTTTCAGTTTGTCTAAAAGTATTTCAAACTTTAATATCTTATATTTAAAAACGTGTATTACTCTGTAATGTTAGGGCTCTTCACTAAACTGACCTCTACTTTTTTCTTTTAAATTTTAGTGAATAACTGAAAAACTGAAGAATATTAGAAATGTAAAACATGGACCAGACAGTATCTGCAAAATGCTGCTAAGTAAACTAATATAATCATTTCTAATTTTTTTTCTTATAGCCCAGAAAGTTTGGAAATGTCATAATTGTTGGGATCCAAATATTCACTCTATACGGAAGGTCTTACTACATTCTATAGCTACTATTACAGGTACTATTAGGCTCACTTTCCTAATTTCGGATGTTCTTCATTTTCTCTAGTTTAGTATTTACTAAATATCAAAGAAAGCGAAAAACTTTAAGTTATCAATCTCAGACAAAACTACAAGTTTCGATTTCTTCACACCCTAAAGAGGTTACAGCGAAAAAACAAAGTAAAACTTTATAGTAAAAACTAGCCATCGGCTGCTGGGGGCTCCGCCTTCAGACCCCTGCGTTTACTCAGCGTACGGCCTCGTCCCTCTTAAACGCACAATTCTACGAAATTTCAACTTTCTTTTCGTATTTCAGCTGTCTAAAAGATAAAATTTTGTATCCGAAGAAAACGCTCATTTAAATAACATGGAAAATTTTTCATACCCCTTTAGACGACGTAAAACTAAAATATATATACTTTTGGCAATTTTCCTGTGGGTTGGTCCCGAAAGCCTACAATCATGCCAAATTTCATCATTCTAATCCTGTTGAAAGTGCCTGTTGTAAATCCTGTTGAAACATTTTGGGTTGTAGAAGATGTCCCACATAAATAACATGGGAAAGATTTTTCAGTTTCCCATAAGACCACTTTAATGTTGGAAATTTTTATTATTGGTGATTTACTAAAATAATGATAACGAACACGTACAAGCATGCCGAATTCCAAGTACCTAAAATATATGAGATTATGGGTAAAAAAAAAAAAAAAAAAAAAACACCCATTTAAATAGCATGGGGAATTTCTTCATCCTCCCTTATACCCCGTAAAAATTGAAAATATGCACGTGGCAATTTTTCTGTGGGTTAGTCCCAAAAAGGTACAGTCCTGTCAAATTTAAATTTTCTACGTCAACTGGAAGTACCTCTTTATTTTAAGTAGTTTTATACAATATATAGTTAGGATTAGGATTAATAACTGCTAGCGCCAACAGCGAAAGACAAGGCTTGTTAAAAACAAAGTGTAGGTATCATGTGAACCATAGACTCGTATTTATGTCAAAGGTAGAATACAGCATTTTCGTTTGAAAACAATTCAAAACTAACTGCGCTGAACACCTGCGTCATCTTTGTTTTTCTTTAGCCTGTTTTTTATATGAAGAATTTATTATTTTTATTATCTCTGGCGTGGGACAAATTGAAATTTTAATGCTCTAATTTTACTGATTTCTCTTCAAATCTGCATAAATAACTCTCAAATCATAAAAAAAAAAAAATAGGTGTAATATTAAATTTATGCAAACTCGGTTTGAAAAAGGAAGGGGACATTTAACTAAAATTGAAGAAGAAATAAGTAAATATACATAATTGCGTGGTTTCAGTTCATTTAGAAATAAAACAGAAAAATAATTTTCTGTAGAAGTCAATAGAAAAAAAAAATCGTAAGTACTCGACACGGTAAAGTGCTGTTGAGTAGTATTAATCGATACCAGATTAGAAGCACTACAAAGATAACACGAGAGACTGCTTATTTCGTGGGCAACACTGAAAAGTGAATGACTCTGAAATAGTTGGTATAATTAGGATGTGAGAAGAAACTGAAGAACCCCGGGAACCCCATAGAGTGTTCTATCAAAACCCCTCATGGTCTGGGATCGAACTAGCGACCCCTCGTACCAGAGCTGAACACTCTACTACTGGATCACCGTGTCCCCGTTCTAAGACACGAGATTCTATATTTAATAATATTAATATTAATATTAATAATATTAATAATAATAATAATAGTAATAATAATAATAATAATAATTTTATATAATCGCAACTAAGAACATTGTCTGATATGAATGTTTCTCGTATGCTTCGTGCCGTTGTGTACTTGTATGCGTTCTTAAAAGAAAAATTCTTCTACTAAAGATATACCACATTGACTTGACACTTAGTCTTCAGCTCCAAGCGCTGCTATCGGCTGAAAGAATTCCACTCCCTTTCTCTCGCTTAGCAACAGCTGAACCCTTATTGGCTCAACGCATGGGTGTGTCGAGGGTTCAGCTTTAGCTCGCATTTTTGCCACGGATCAAGACATTTTGGCAGCACTATAACATTGAAGAAAATAATGATGTATAAGAAATAACAAAATATTCATTGTTGATAAAATATACGCTGTAATATTGAAGTTAAAATTGAATTGTTTTACTTGAAGACAAGTCGTGTTCGAAGAATCAGTACAAAGACTTTTCCTCCTCACCTGCATCGTCCTCTGTGAGTGCAACAAGATAGTTCATTTACTGTAGTTTGAGGAGTATCCTTGTTCACGGTGTTGGTATCGTTCTTTTCATTGATGAGATTATGGGGATTCAAAAAACATGTTAACAGTCCAGATAAAAAAAAAAAAAAATGTTACCGTCTATTCAAAGCTATTGTATCACTACTTTTGGTACCAGCAAGAAGCTATTCATTAAAATTACATACTCTTATGTATAGTTTAACCAAATTGAGTATTAATTCTTTCATGTCCCTCCCAGATCCAAGATATAAATAACTCTATTAAAAACCTTCAAAACACAATTTAAACAGTTACTGTCAGTGTCTGTGTCAAACCTATGCCACAAGTGCTAAATATTAATGTATTGATAGGCCTACAATTGAACATCGATGCTAAGCAAATGCAAACGGTTGATTGTATTCATGTGGAAGACAGTAAATGCTTAAAAGCTAGAGCACTAAACAATTCTGTAATCTGCTAATGTTTTGTTCTTATCCCTAATTTCAAAAATGTAGATATAACTTTGGGTAGAAAACTCACATGTCGTTAACATTACAACAATTGGTCCCACATCATTACCATCCAGTATTGATATTTTGTATGATCAAATAAATTTTGTATGATCAAATAAATTTTGTTACTAAGGCATTTATCCATAGTTTTCTAATAATGAGTTAACAAGCATTAAAATAATTTTAAGTTATATATTGTTTGTTTGAATAAGCATTAATTAAACAATGTTTGAGTTTGGTCAACAATAAATAAACAGAAAATATTAAGTATTCTCTTAATGGACTATCTACCTCTTGTATCACCAGCAAGTATTATGATGAACTACTACAACAGGTCATTAAGACGAATACGCAGTGGATTTCTCATTTTAGCGTGACGTTTATGTCACATATCCTACGTTGTGAATGTCAAATTGCCTATCTTGGGATTCCAATTAATGTAGTAGACCTCTTATTTATCTGATTTGGCTCCCCTTGATTATTATTTCTTAAATTTGAAGAAATGCCTCATGACACATCATTTGAAAACAATTCTGCAGTCCAACATGTTAAAATGACCTGATGTTAACAGTCAATAGAGTTTTTATTTGTAAAAAGATTAAAACGTTAAAACACTATATATAACATTGGTAAATCACCTGCATCCCTCTCAAGGATAATATATTGAATAACTATGTACTTTCGTCCCTATAGCTCTAGTATTTCTTGAAAAAAAAAAATGAACTTTTCCGCGCCCCATTCGTACAACGAGAAAAGTTCTGCTTTCACCGAGAATGAATTGGCTTTATAAGTAAATCCAGTTCTAAATAATTAATAGAATTACTATTTACCACTACACTGAATCGATAACAACGACATGATATATGAAGTGGCACATATATTGTATTAACATTTACTTACTGAAGGGTCAAATTGAATAATATACGAGAATAAATTTACTTTTGAATATTAGAAAGTATCAGGCCCGAAACCAACCACAGAGGTTTGGGGGAACCATGAATATGTTAGGGGGGGAGCAAGTCATTGTAAATTCTCTTACAAATACCTTAATTGTGTTTTTTGTACTGTGGTTTGGAGGGACCACGAAAAGTTTAGGGGGCCAAGCCCTCCCAGCCCTCCTCTGGTTGCGGGCCTGGAAAGTGTATTATGCAATAATGAAATCACTACGCTAATGGTCCTCCATAAAGCGTTACGATATGAAAAGTTTTAAGAGAGTTTCTTCAAATGTCAAAATATAACTAAGACCTCACAATTGTTATTAAATATTGATAATAATATAAAAAATTATAATAGGAACATTACTGATAACGAAAACATATGTGAAAGATATGTTACAAAATAAACAATGCAGTATTAAATGTATGAGAAACAAGAAGGAATAAAGAAAATAAACAAAAGAATGTGAAGATAAGTGAGAAGATCCAAAATACTTCCACCTTGGAATGAGCATCTAATGAAAAAGAAGCGACTATGTGGTCATAATAAAAGCGATGATAATACAACCAAATGATGAAAGATGTAAATAATAAGCAAAGGTGATGTCTAAAAGAATTAAAAGAATCTGACAATTTCTCAGTCCTGACTTTATATGTAGAATCTCTTCAACAAGTCCATCCTCATAAGTACATAGATGAAAATAAAAAGTAGGAAATCTAACATAGAACAGGTACCTACAGAAAAAGGAAACTGTAAAATATTAGGTAATTAAAAATGCAAAAGGAAAAGATAAGAAATAGTGTTACTCCATTAGTAAAAGGTATCAACGCATTACGGTAGCCACCACAAACTATACGTCCACATCTCGTATAGCCTCTGTGCTGAAAAAGGGACGCTAAACTAGAAATCTAATAAACTAAGCAGCCGACCTACTGCTTAAATTTAGATTTGAAATAATAGCTAGTCGGTCACGAAAAATATTAGGGCTTTTATAATACCGTTCTCTTCCAGGTGAGATAGGATGGTGGGGAGATGGTATATATTATGAGTTGATTTTCCATAATGGTTGATGCACCCGCAAACTACATTGGAATCAGTCCCGATCACGGTTCGAATCCCACATCAATAGAAAGGCCCTGTTCTTTATAATCTTGATATCACATAAAGACGTAAAATAAAACATGAAACAAAAAGAGCACTCGATTATCTAATATGAAATAAAATTTCTCAACACCATTTGAAAATATAAATATAATTTATTAATTTATATATCAACCAAAACTCTTAGCTACAGTTGAGACGTGTTCTTGGTGTAAGCAGTCCCGGGTTTGATTTCTGGTGGGGAAACTCCGAAAGATGTAAAAGCCTTTCTAGACCACCCATCTTCTGAATCCAGGAGTGAACCCAGGAAAAATGGACCTAACGTTGTGGTTTCAGGTCACTGTTTCTTTCCCCATTCCTTTTCGATTTCCCAGTTACTGTGATTGCCGAAAGTATGGGGGAACACACGGAAATAATTAAGAGAACGCTAAAGAGAATAGGGAACGTTTCTAAATATAGAAAAGGGAGTAAGAGACTATTGGATGTGTTACGCATGAAGAAGAAAACAGAAGGGGATAAGGAAAGATAAGGGGAAGTAATGGAAAGAAGATAACTGGTTTACAAGATAAGGTGCAGTGATTGTAATAGTTGTTATATTGGTGATACCGGGAAAAACTAAAAGGACGGTTAAAGCAACACAAAGATTATTGGGAGATTAGAAAGAGAAAGAAATGCCATTTTTAAACACCTGAGGAACACGGGACAATATTAATTGGTGCGAGATTGAATATTAAAAAATAGAAGTGTTAGTAAGGGGGCAATGGACGTTAATAAGAAAGTGGAAGGAGGATAGATTCATTGAAAAAGAGCAGGGCTGTGTTATGAATTGGAATACAAGACTTAGAATTGACGAACAGTGGGGCAAGTTTTTGGAAAAACTTGATTTGTAGCACAGTTTTCCATGGACCAGGGAGGGAAATGGATCTGCGGTGTTTAGTTTCACTTTTGTCAACTTTTGTTATGATTGGCTGAATTCGTTTTGATCAGCCAATCAGCGTTCAGAACTATTTTCTTGGATCCTGTTATACTTAGATGCAACTCTCTCTTATTTTTACAGTGTCTGGTGAAGGCAATATGTACAGTTAGTTGGCAAAACTGTCTTACAGTTATTATTTTAAAATAAAGGTTCTTTGTTTTAGTGATTTGTTTAAGTTTTTTGTTAAAAATACGATAGGAAATTTAATTAGGAACGGTTTCCAAACCACTTCTAAACACTGATATAACGAAGCTATTCTACCTGGATTTTTTTCCTATTCTTCGTCTGCATAAGATAGTGGATTCGATTCTTCCTTTTGGAACCGCTTAGGTATATGGTTGGTGTGCTATGTTTAATATTTGAATTTTCATTTCAATTCTTCCCTGACCCTGAGTAGTACCTGTATCAAATGGAAACTTTGTTTTTCACAAAAAGATACAAAGTTAATGAACATTGGCTGCCCCTTATTGTTTTTAGTTGAGTAACACTGTCATATTCGCAGTTGACTAACGCTATTAGTTTTACAGCGTTATTAGTTGTACCCTATAATACAAGATGCTATTAATAGGATAATATTGTTAATACCAATGTAAAATACTGGATGATAAACTGTAAAAACGATATAGTTGAAACAACCAGAAGTATGATTGAAATCAACAATATGGCTCCAGTAATACTTATAGCTGGGAGGATAATATTATATGATTAAAAATATAGCTGGATTAACAAAATATACCTATTGTTGTTCGCTGTCAGTTTTATGATGGTAGCAACTATGTCAATTATGGTACTTGTAATTATGAAATCTTGTGATGATCTTTGTATTTCCAATAATGTGATTGTTTTATAATTACAAGTGATTACTGATAATGAATAACCCGAGATACCGGTGTACTTTATTTTTTGTAATTCTGTTTGTAATGGTCAATTGTACGAATGACTAATTACAACTAAATAGTCTACAATGTTACTACGTTACAGGGGAACTGAGTTGATAGAATAACTTAGTTTAGAAAATAATCCCTGTGTGAAATATTATTTTCACTTCTCATCGATAGATTGATCTATTGATTTTATGTTGATGTATGTCCATTGTCATTTCTCAAACTATAATACAGATTCTATTGTTTAAAGCGTGATAGAAGTAGATTTAAGAGTTATACGTGTGAGTACGTACATTGCCAATTTAAGGGTATAGCTGCATTGTCATTTCTCATTTTCTGAGAAGGGGCGTTTTGGCACCCCAAGTGAACTTTTCCTCAGTTGATAACATTTTATTTAACACGACGTTTTGGCACCAGACTCAATTTTAATGTGTAGGCATTCTGTCACTAAATCTTTTAAACAGCATTCGCGTTAAAACATACCGAAGAAACACAAACTATAGCTTTAATAGTAGGGATGCGAAGAACATTTCAGTAATTGTCAAGAAACTATACTCTAGATTTCATCTTCAATAATAGAAGTATCATTTGAAGATCAAGGATAACCATTAATCGTAAAAGTGTTTCAACTGTTTCGTTACAAATTACAATTCTCAAGCATTTTTAATGTACATTTCCAGAAAATGTCCAAACATTTTGGGAATCGTGATTCTTCGGAAAATCTATAAGTTCTATTTCATAGAAAATTTTCTAATTTTTCAAATTGGTCCAGTTCGATTTATTTCTAAAGTTAGCTGTTTCTGAGAATCTGAATGGATTCCTCTTCGCTTGCAATATTTCTAAGATGGCGGCCTTAGCACAAGTAGGACTAGTAAAGACTTTCAGTGTCGTAATGAGGAAGACAATCATAACAATTTTATGAAGAAAAAGTCATTTTCAATTATGTCCACGAGCACCATGTATACTAATTCTAATTTGACTGGCCGATGTATAAGAGATGTGCCTACAGATTTATATGGGACCCGAACCATATTAAATATTTTACCACGATATTTAAAAGAGAATCACTTTCTATCTATGTCAAGTAAAATTGTACTCATTTTAATTCGATAATCCGCTATAGTTTATTTATTTAATAATATACATAGTAAGCATGTACTTAATATCCTGCGAGACATGTTTAAAATTAACGCATGTGTGTGATCGTCTGCGAGTATAACAAATTTAAAATATTATTTTCCATATCTTGTTTACGATACAAAATATCTAATTTGATAACTACAGTATGTATTTATGTTCTAAGGAAATATTACTCACCATTTGTTGTTTGTGGAATGCAATTCTTGTCATAAACTTCCGGTAGGGTAATATTGAATTGACTTGCTATCTCTGCATACGATTTTACCACGGACAAAATTACGATTCTGAAAATATCAACCAGAAAATAACAACATTAATATTTTACTATTTTACAACATTTATTGTACAATTGCAATGTACCTATTAGATTGTAAAAAAAAAAAAAAAAAAAAAAAAAAAAAAACCCTCAAAGATGAGATATAGGGTGATTCAGAAATTAATGACTCCAAGGTGATACCTTTATTTGTGTTTAACAGATAGCACCGATACAGGTATCAGGGGAAAGCTTACAATGTCTACTACAAATTGTGGCATCATTTTCCATCATAGTTCCCATTACTGGCAACACGTTTGCATCAACGCAAAACAAGGTTTTCATTCTGTCGGTGAAGAATTATGATGGCTACTGGAAATATTGCCTAACTGCTGCTTCCACTTCCGCGTCACAACTGTAGCGTTGGCCCTTAAGGTGATCTTTAAGTTTAAGGAACAGCCAAAAGTCACAGGGCGCAAGATCCGGACTGTAGGCAGGATGAATCTGAATGTCAACAACACTTTGCCAGCAGATGGGACAACTGAATTTTTTGGCTAAGGAGAGGACGTGTGGCAGTACTTCATCGACTGACACTTCGTTTTCGGGTCGTAATGGTGTATCCACGACTCGTCGCGGGCGACGAATGTTCCTGGGCTCACTACCTTTCGCAGTCAGAAATTCCATGGCAACCCGTTGTTTCAACCGTACATTAGCAGTAGATGCCATGGATTGCTCCATTACTCTGGAATGAGAAAAAAAAAATAGGAAGGCGAAGCAAGTGATATTTTGAGGCTTAAGCATTAGTGCATTAATGATAACCAGTTCAGAATTGTTCAGAATTGGCCAAGTAGTGGGCTTGGAGGCATTACTTTCTGAATCAGCCTCGTATACCAATCGATAGATCTCAACTTCATGCATAATTTTTGAGAAAAATAGAGAAAAACGACCTTTTCGTAAACCTAGAAAGAGATGCTGTACGATAATCACACCGATTATTAAGGAAGCAAAACTAATATTTAGTACTCCCTCAGCAAGCTTTCCGCTGATACAGTCAGCGCCGTAATTTAGATTTTTTCTGGGGGGCAAGCATTAATACACGTATTTGGGCCCCCTAGAAAAGTTGTTTTTCTAATTTTTAGGCCCCCTCTTTCCATCTTTCTCTTACTCTTTATGGGCCCCCGGAGCCTGTGGGCCCTTCCGCACGGTAAGGTCTGCGGGGCCGTTAGTTACTCCCCCTGGGCCCGTTCCATACATGAGATATGAATTTAGGGGTCAATATTGACAAATCTCAAAACCATACGAATAAATATTATTTCTAGTACCCCTAATAGTAGACATTTTTTACTGAAATGTTCCTACGACTCATTTTGTTTTATTTACCTTTTGTGCTCTGTTTGTTTATGTAATGTAGTGAACCTGTTTCATGTTTCATTTATAATTTCATGTTCGTATCGTATATTGAGTAAAAAAAAATTGTCTTAAAATGGGACCCCATCGAACGGTTGGGAGATTCCGTGGGGTACAGTTGCCCCTCCTGTCCCACAAGTTACGGCCCTGGGTACGTAGATTCCCGCAAACTCGACCTAACGTCGAATAAGAGGATGAGGAGTTGACGAAGATGTCGAGTTTTACGTAACAAGGGGTGAGTCTTCGCAATTCGTAATGTTTGACTGAATATTACTCTAATATGAAAGTTAAGCTGACAATAAGTTAGAACTATAAATCTGGCAAGTCTACTAACGGTTAGTAACAATAGAAAGGAATATGAGTGGTGATTTTCTACTAGGGATGGCCAGAACCGGTTCCTGGTGGATCCGTTTTTTCGGATCCAGGTCTGGAACAGGTTCCTAAGATCCGGTTCTGGAACCGGGTTTTCGGATCCAGGTCCGGAAGCAGTTCCAGAATCGGTTCTGAAAACTGGATCTCCGAGAACCGAACTTTGTGGTCATCCCTATTTTCTACCACTTTTCGATTTTCTTGAGTCTTTTTGTTACTAAGAAGGGGAATGGAAAAGATGGGAATTTCGACGAAGAAAAGCAAAATCTAGCCCTAAATTCAATAGACAGATCCAAGAATTAGTTTCACAAAGGGAAAGGGACGAAAATTGCAAAAATTGAATACCCTAACAAATCTTTGAATAGAACAGAAAAAGATACAGTCATTCATAGGTATAAATATACATTGTAATTAGAGTAATATAGTAAGGTATCTATTTATATACTGTTTGTGATTTTAGAAATTATTGCAGTCCAACTATTAATAGACCACCATTTTATTGCAAGATAATGGTTCTTACTAGCAGAAATTATTTAAAGAGTTGTTTTTATAAGTGGTTATAGAGTTATACGGAATGTCAAGATATCGGGAGGCGAATTTACGGAACCCGAATGAACTAAACTCGAGAGCAACTGGTTGTCGTAGAATTTGAATGCGAGTAGCAAGTACCGTAGGTCTACTCTCGTTTCCCACTGGAACTTATTACATTCATTTTTCAAGAGGGCGGGTGTCCATGTCTTTAAATTTTGCTTCCTGACCTTATTCAATGATCAAATTTTGTAGAAACATAAGTAGAGGAACAATATAATATTTCATTATTTTAATATATTTTGTGAATATAACACAATTTTTTGAAAATCAATTATATTTGTTTAAATGATACATTGTAAGTGTATCTACTCTTTTAAAAAGTTAATTCTTCAGATTTCCACGCGATGGCATCACTATCTTGATAGTCACGTTGCCCAAAATGTTTCTTCTTCTTCTTTGATGAAGACCATTACATGCTACAGAGCAAGATGGCGTCCTGCAGCAGGAATATCGTTCTGTCCAGAAGAAAATTGGAGAGTGAAAATAGTGAAAATTTAAGTGTGTTTGATAACAGAACAAGAATCTCGAGTCAGGCAAATAAATCTTATAAGGAATTGTGGTATATCATAGCATTGTATCTACATTTTTCGAGTTTTATTTATCATGTGGCTTATAATGATATTTAGATCGATGACGTGACTGCTCAAACATTTTTTATTGTACGTCGCAAGATTGAATAATTGTATGTCTATGTGTTGAAAATGGAAGGATTTTTCCTTCCTCCAGACAACTCTCTTCAATCGGGAAGTGACTACTGTCTACTAATATTTTAAATTTTCCGGATAAATTGAACTGGTTGAAAAATTGGTGAAAAAAGGCAATTCAAAATCGATTTTTATCCTGTTGCTTTGATTAAAATGTGTATTGCCTTTTGTGTATGACCGACTGAATGCTTGACATGCGATTATGTACACGATGCTGGCGGCGTTTGCATGAAGAATGTGAGGGACAAAATACCCTTACTCATGTGCAGATTCTGAAAGGTATAAGGCTATAAGACTTTTCTAAAAATTACAATCATTATCATATACCAATCATTAGCTTATACATCATTTCAGCTAACAACCATTACAATTATATTTTCTTTGCAAAAATATGTATCTTCTTGTTTAACACAATGTTTGTTGCTTTCGAAACTCATCATCATGATTAGCAAACCTATTTTCAATAGTGGGAAGCCTTTCGATCCCCTGCACACAAGATGGCCCACTTGTAGCCTTTTTTTTTTTTTTTTTTTACAAAATTATTAAGCAGTTATACACATAAAGTATCACCAAAAAGCATAAAAAAAACATTGTAAACGCTTAACTATGGCCATCTGTGGTGTGGGAATCTTAGGACAAAAATAGTAAGCGAAAGATACTAATAACTTTTTTTTATGGATTCAGTGTTCCAGGAATAAGTGTCATATTGACCTTTATCTCTAGATTCAAACCGGAAGCGTTCGAAATCTTCAGGTTTCAACACTGATCGCCGTAGTGACAAAACGCTCATAGATAGGGAGAAGCCCTTTTTGATAAAATTTATGAATTCAGTTCCGCGCATCATTTCCGACTTTCATTTTCCCATTACACTTGAAAGTGACCACGTAAGGTTTTAATATTGATCTCCATCGGACATGAACAGTAACTGATAGGAAGAAATGGCTTTTTTTGATCTGGATATCCGTTCTAATAATCGAGTTGAGTTGAGTTGATTTTGAGTTTAACATCCCATTCAGCAGCGAGGCTATATGAGACGTGGACCTACTGATTAACGTGGAACCGAACCACATGAGCTCCCGCCGGGAATCGAACCCGGGTCTCCCACGCCAGTTCCAATAATCGAATCAGTTGTTATTCTTCTATTGTAACGAAACTAATAAAAACTAACAACTTGCAGACTTCAATATTGATTCCTATAAAGTAATAATTGTAACAGATAACGAGAAATATTTATGATATGCTCTGAGAAAAATCCAGACAGCGATATATTGTACAAATATACGGAATCCTCTTGCTTACTACAGAAATCAGTATGGAGGATACTTTATCCATGTGCTACCTACTTTTTCCGCTTAGATGTTACATCATGCCGTTGTAGGATGTATGACATCTAACAGTCTTCCTTGTATTACATACATATATGTATATTACATTCGTCAGCTATATGTTATATAAGTCCATTTGTATGTGGGATCCTGACCGCCTATATTGTTTCATACGGAAAATACGTTAGGTGGAACACTGATACAGAAAGTATATGAGACTGGGGCTTGTTGTGACAAAAATCAGTTTTTAATTTTTTTAAGATCTCATTTTTATTAAATGTCAGAAAATTTTGTCTTAACATAAAGTTTGGACATTAGACTACTTCCATAATGTTTTATGCATCTGTAGTTTTCATTACAAGAACAATACAATAGAAAAAGCAAACACAAATGTTTTGTCATAACATGCCCCTTCCTGGGGTAGGTTGTGACTTTGATCGAGTAAGTTGTGACAGAAAGAAATGTGCCAGATTTCGCTAATGTAATTTTAATATAAATTGTGCTAAACATAACGTAAAGGCAATGTTTCCTAACAAAAATATTTTGCATACATAAAGAACCTACTTTCAATTTTTCATTTCAATACTTTATCTAAATTATCGTTATCGCACACAGTCAAATGCGCCAACAATACTTCCTTCCTAATACTCAGTTTTATAATAGAATCACAATTTCTTTCAGAAATGACCTATGATGCAAACCTTGACTACATAGACCCCCTATCATCATCCGAGTTGCAGTTGTGGCATACATAAATAGGATTACTTCTGTGCACGCTTCGTGTGACCACTGGTTACAATCAACACATTGAACCTACGGTTCTCTGGGATTGGAATTAGAAAATGGTTCCAGACTCACAAGACAAAAACAACTATCTTCACTATCATCGTCACTATCACTTTTACGTTTTGATATCCCCCTTTTTTCATAGAGCTGTTCAGAATATTACGGCTTATACCCTTCTTCAGAGACTTTTCATGTCTTGCTCCTGCTTCTGCGTCTAATGCTTCTTTAACTGGAGTATCAGTAAGTACAGCGGACACTCGTTTCTTCCTTCCTCGTTTAGAATCCCTGGGTCTAGCTTTTGGTAACGGACGAAGGGCGCTAGGACTAACATGATGAGGATTACTGTCATTTCTGAACGTTTCGTCTTGAGGTATTTTTTTGCATAGACGACAATTGTGGTTTTTCTTTACTTGTAGAAGGTCTATTGTTAACAATTGATAAGGTTTCAGATTATTTACGGTTTGTTGCTGGATAAGGCTGGTTTGTTTCCTTCACAGGTAAATCTGGGAGTTCTGAATTCACTTCTTGTGTAATGTTAGTTGGTCCTTGTTCTTCATTATGACCTGAAAGGTTCGTTGAGAATGCTGTTGAAGTTGAGTGATGTGTTAACGAAGTACGTCCTAGTGCTAACTTTATAATGTGGTCATCATCTTCAATGTGACGATCAGTTACCTGTGGTGCCAAAAATTCATCATCTGTAAAAATGTCTCTATTAAAGGGATATATACCAGTTATTCTGAATGCATTAGGAATATTAGATGGATTTACACTAAGAGGAAATGTCGTTTTCACAATAGTCGGAATGCCATAGATACTAAATGGACAACCAGGATTGTTTTCCATCCATGCATCCATTCCATATGCAACTAACTTTTTAAATGAAGAATATACTCCTCTGTCCAGGGGTTGCAGCTTATGGGACGTGTGAGATGGAAATGACAGGAGAATAACACCATTTTTCTTGACATAATTGATTACCTGCACTGAGATATGAGATTCATGTTTATCAAACAACAAAAGGACACGACGTTGAAGAGAACTGCCTGTATGTTTGACAAAATGCTCCATGAATTGCACAAACAGGTCTCCTATCATCCAACCTGATGGATTACTTCCTGCAATACTTCCAGTAGGACCTTTACCATGAAATCGAAGTCGGTCGAATCTCTTCTCCATTCAAATTAAGATGAGTCCTAGGTTCTAATTACCTGCATCAAACTGCTTGTAGAATCTGTACAGTGACTGTCTATTAATCTCATATTGTGCTACACTTGTCTTAAAGATCCCTTGTTTTCGTGGTATGATAGTGCTGCATCTATGTGCACTTCAGTTGATATATGGCCTTTCTCTTTCATATGTTCGTACCATCTGCAACGAGAAAGATTGAAGCAAACATTAAAATGTAAATTCAAATTGCTGCAAACTACATGCAAAAGGATGTTGTTATTGTTGTTAATGATGATATGGTGTTCTGTCCAAAGGCCAGTCTTTAATTTAAAGTCTCTGGGCAAGATGAACCCATGGCGGTTTCTCTTTCTTTTCCATGGGATGGTGATACGTCCTAAGGAGGGACGTACAACTAAGGTGGGATCCGAACAATTTGTGTCTCCACCGGGAATCGAACCCGGGATTCCTTGAGTACACTCATCCACAAGAGACATATGCAAAAGAAACCTGTCTAAATCTGCAAACATTGATGCATATACAATCAACAGCGTGTTAATGATTTTATGCGTTAGAAATCGGAAATTTCTTCCCAATACTAATAACCTGTCCACTTCTTAACAAAAAACATTGATAATATCCCTTATGTAAAATTAATAAAATTAATTAGACAATAAACTTCCATTGTCTTGTTTTCTGCGGGGTCAGTTGTGACATTTGTCGCAATTTACCCCTAGCAGTTTGTCACAACTAGCCCCAATGGGTACATTTTGCTTTTATTGGCAATTCGGTATTTTAGTTTTACTTTACCAACAAACAAAACCGTTTACATGCGTATTATAGTTGCTTTAGCTTTTAGAAAATATCATTAATATTTCCAACTATTTCATATTGAAGAAAACAGAAATCAAACTTACCTTGAAATATAGATCAAGACCTCCATAAAACCAACTATCTTCTTTGCTCTGGCTTGGCGCGACTCACACTGATGGCAAACAATAGCCTGTGAATTCGTGACTGTAGGCGTCAATCAGCGTCGTCATGTCGTGAATATTGTATGCACTATTAATAGAAACATAACTGTCACAACCTGCCACTGTCACAAGCCCCGGTCTCCTCTACTATAAAACATGCGTTTTCAGTTATATGTTTGCTGTACGTTAAGTCCAAAAACTACAGGATTTATACATGTAACCTACGGTTTTACATATGCCACTTTTGTATATATATATATATATATATATATATATATATATATATATATATATATATATATATATATATATATATATTTGAGCGTCCGAAGAACAAGTTCTATATCTGAGCATATTCCTGTATTGCAGCCAAAAGTTATAGATATACTATTTCTGGTTTCGGTATTGAACTTATATAGAAAGGCACTTGCTTTTACAAGAAATTACATATGAAATCATCACCGTTTAATCCTAATTAAATTCAGTACCAAACAGTAAGAGTAATTCTTTATTCTTTTTGAAGTTAGGTTTATTGTAAACTAGCTGAAATACTCTGTACGAGTTTGGCACCATATTTCAAAATAAAGAACGGTGTGCAATAAGTAACTAAGAGCAACGCCTTTGTCGTTGGCCCTATCAGTAGAACACATAACATATTGTTTCAAACTTACTAGCACTTCATTCTCTTTCTGGCTGCGATACAGTTCCTAGTCTTTATGGTATTGGAAAGCAGAAGACAATGAAAGTACTACAAAGTGGGAAGGAGCTTCAAAAGCTTGGAAATAAGACATCACTACTTGAAGAGGTGATTCAGGAGGCAACTGAGTTTATAGCTTCTTGCTATGGTAGTAGGATAACTGGCCCTACAATGTCTGATGTCAGAAGAGATGTCTGGCTGAAGAAATTGTCAAAGAAGACTGCCGTACATATGCCGAAAATGAAGAGCTTTCCACCAACTACGGAGGCATTCTCTGAAAATGTAATCGAGATATTCTTGTCAAATTTACATATTGACAAAGAAATATTCTTGTCAATTTTAGACCGCCATATTGGGTGCCATATTGAATATATTGATTTGTATCAATTTCATAACATTTTTGACATTATTATTCGAATCTGCAACCCAAAAAACATAATTTGATACCCATCTTGATAAAATATACAAAAATATTCCTATCAATTTTACAGCCGCCATCTTGAATTACTCAAAACGCTCAAGGTGTACATTTGTACACCCGGCAGCAGATTCAGATTCAGCACCCTCAAATTAGGTTAAATTCACCGAGAAACATTAGACATACTGAAATTTTTAGTTTCGATGGATTTCATCCAGACTATTAATGCACATTGCGTGCTTTCCACAACAAGTAAATATTTGTTGAATAATAATAATAATAATAATAATAATAATAATAATAATAATAATAATAATAATAATAATAATAATAGTAATACACTGCTTTCCGTCATTCTTCTTCAGTACACTTTTGCTTATATAAATATTCATTCTTTTCTTTCTTGTTAAATTAAACAACACACAAAAAAAACTACTATGCATACATGCACATAAATTTAACTTAGGTAAGAAAATTCTTTAAAATAAATAGATTTCGTCTTTTATTTCGCTCAATAAGGAAAATAGAATTCAGATTATAATTTTAAACGTTTTATTTTGTATTAAATGCTATTTGTATTATTAGTTTATCGGATCTACCCTTCTTGTGGAATTACGCTTCGCCAGTGATCTTTTGTAGCATTATATGTACGAGAAAAGCACAAAAAAATAATTTACCAAAGTTTATAATTTTTCTAATTTTAATTTCTTTTTCTTTCTTTTTTTCAAACTTGAAGCTCTTTGTGTCACCTCAAGATGTAGTATAACAACCAAATTTTTCTTCTTCTTTTTGAACCTAAAAGGCAACTTTTCCGCACTATTACAAGACTAAAAAGATTTTTAAAAAATGAAAAAGGTCATTTTCATTCCACCCTAGCATGTACTCCTGCCCTGCTGTACAGTCAGTAGAGATGCTGGGTTAGGATGGAAAGAATGTGGGTGAGTCAAAATCTATCACGGGTTAGGGCATTGCATCCGGAGCAGTGTTCTGTGTGTTCTGTGTTATCTTTCTATGGATTAACCCTCTTTGCACATACGTACTGTTTCATATGATATAGTTATTGAGAAAAAAATTTACATTACACTTGCTCGATCGTCACCCATTGATATTCTCATACCGACATAGCCACTAGTTTCATAAATTTACATTACAATTTAGTTTGAAAGTGAGATATTTCCAATAGACATAAAGGTAACCAACTAAATTTTGATCGAGGTATTCGCAACATCCCCAAATAAATTTCATGTTAATCACTCACATGGGCTGTAATTGAACAAACTGGAATCATATATGATTTACAAAATTTAATTGCTTTGAAATATACTGGCATTACGTAGAATGTCAATGTGTATTTGAATGGGTCACAAAATACTTCTTATTATTTAATGTGGGTCACAATAACGACAAGTTTGAGAACCACTGCACTAGAGTATAATAAAAGGCTCATATTGGAAGCAATTTTAAAAGTATTCTTTATCACTTGCTTCGACATCGTACTTCATAAATGGATTCAGGCACTTTCCTCCAAAACATGAGCATCCTGGAATACAAGTTATTTCAGCAATCTTGTAGCAACATGAAGCATCACAGAATTTCTTAAGGCATTTTCATATTGACATATGCAGATTTTCTTTCAGGGAAAAGATCTCTTGTCATGAAAATTGGTTTGAGAGCACCATCTTCTAACTTCCAACCACAGTCAGTAGGAGCTGGTAAGCAAGGATTCTCTGCAGCTTCAGCTTTAGCCCACACTTCTACTTAATACGAAGAACGTTGTGCATGTAATGGTCGGAGATAGCATATTGAGTGGCTTACCTTGTTGATATAGATGAACATGTAAGGCATCTACATTTGTAATAGTTATAGATGAGTTATACAATTTACAAACAAATGTTTCAATATCATGAAAAATGATTGTACTAGTCCCGTTCGATTTCAATATTAACTAAAAAAAATATATCAAGCAATAGAAACCAAAATCTTTCACGAGGTATACACGTGACATTGTTACTTGTTTATATTGTACTAGTAGAGTCTATCAACCACAATAGCAGATTCAGCGGAAAGAGTCAAGGATGTTATAATATAGAGGATATTACCAAACTGCAAAATCATGAAGTCGCACGCCACAGCTTCGCTACGCCCACTCCACCATCTTTGTTGGCTCAATTTATAATCAATGTTTCGTAAGTAAAAGTTAGAAATTGTAATACCTTATGAGCTATTTCTTGAAAAATTATCAAACAATTGGAAGTAAGCCCGATTATGAAACCAATTGTTGTTAGTGATTTCGAGACCTACTGAGGGTGAGTATCACTGAAAGTAATAATCTTGACCTCTATTCAAAGTAATGATCCCAAATCCGAATGAAATTTTGAGCACGAACCCAAATGAGTGCTAGCTCCACTGAAAATAGTGAGCTCAAGCTCAGTTGAGAGAAGTGAGCCAAAGTACGAGTCCGTTTGAAATTAGCGAGCCTAAGCCTAAGTGAGCGTGAGTACAAATTAATTTAGTGAGTGCAATCCCGAATGATTCAAGGGCCTACTGAAAGCAAAGGCTCCGTTGCAGATAATGACCCAAGCCCAAACAAAATTATTGAGCACAAGCTCGAATGAGTGCAAGCCACGTCTCATGACTGAGAGTAGTGAGCTCAAGATCTGTTGACAATAGTGAGCTTAGTTGAGGAAGTGAGCCAAATCGCGAGCCCATTTGAGCTAGAGACAAATGAAATTAGTGAGCACGATTGGAAATGAGCCCGACCACAACTGAGGGTATGAGCCCGTGCGTAAATGCAATTAAGATTAGTGAATACGATTGAGCGCTTGTCACACTGAGGATAGTAAAAGCCTTAGCCCAAGTGAGTACGTGGTCGAACAAAATCAGTGAGCACAAACTCCAAGGAGGCTAGTGACTTCGAGCCTGGTTGATGGACGTGATCCCGTGCCCAAGTGAGTGTGAGCGTCAACGATAGTAGTGATCGTGAACCTCACTGAAGGTTATGAACCCTAGACCAAATGAGTTCAAGTCCCACTGACGTCAGTGAACTCGAGCTCCATTAATGACGTCAGTGAGCCCAAGCACGAGTTTAATTAAGATTATTGAGCTCAAGCTCCACAGAGTGTAGTGAGCAGAAGCCTAAAATAAGCGTAAGCTTCATGTATTCTAGTGAATGCAAGCTTCATTAAAGTGTCTGAGCCCGAACCAGGGCCGTGCCGTGGGGGCGAGCGGGGCGACAGCCCCGGGCGCCGAAGTAAGGGGGGCCAAAAATTCGGGAGAAAAAAGGAAAAAAGATAGGAAAAATTCCTTGTAATATATGTATGGGGGCGCCGTCGTATACTCTCTCCCCGGGTGCTGATTTTCCACGGCATGGCCCTAGCCCGAAGCCTAGTAAGCTCAACGAAAAACCTTGAGCGTGAGCACCACTGAAGGTAATGAACCTAAGTCCAAATAAGTGAAGCCTCACTAACGGCAGTAAGGTCGAGTTCGTTGATGATAACGAGTACGAATCCAATTTTGATTAGTGAGCCCGAGCCCAAATAAGTGCGTGCCTATTTTTAATCATGCAACCACATTGAACATTAAAACAAACATTTAATTAAAAATAAACTCCAGATACATTAAATTGTGACATACGGAAAACCTAATATTTTGAGCCAATATCAATGGCGGAAAATAGAGGAAACAATCAGGATTAGCAATGCTCTCTTATTTTCCACTTCACCGAGTTACGGAGACAAATATGGGTATGGACATATGAGGCGCCTAGTATCAAAATCCGCCTCATCCATTTCGCTTAGTTTCGAGTAATCTCGCAAAACGTGAAGCTCCATATACATGCGTACAGTCTGCAGCAAAAGACCTGCAACATGAGTATGTAAGTTTTTTCTGTGTGTGTGAAACTACGCCTAATAGCGCAGGGAATCGACATAACGTCTAAGTAACACGAATCATGCCAGGAGAAACCTCGACGTCCTCCTCTGCACACTTATTTTGGAGCAAAAGTCTTCATCGTTTCACAATAAACTTACATGCTCATGTTGCAGGTTTTTTGCTGCTAACTGTACAAAGTCCCATATTTGAATTATTTTTTTTAGTATCTAATATTAAGCTTTTAAACAAAATTCTGTTTCCATGGAATTTCTTTAGATCAAACATATAACAAGCGATATATAACTCAATTTCGGTAAAAAAAAAATGAATTTGGCGGCTTTTCATACTAAGCGCCTCATATTAACGTGTCTCACTTCAATAATATTATCATGCAACTGTCTGTAGTAGGATTTTATGACCTTCATTTTGAGTCAATAACTATAAATAGTAAGTTATAATATTTCGTTTTCGTGACAAAATGAAGAACTCATTTCTGTTCAATAAATAAATAAATAAATAAATAAATAAAAAAGAATGGCTTTATTATCTTTGCACCAAATCGTATGGAACATTTATGATAACCAGTGGCGTATTTAAGGGGGGTTTCCGGGCTTAAGCCCTCTCCGAAATTTTATTTACTATTTTAAAGTAAATGAAATATCTTCCTGAATTTTCACATTTCCACGAATAAAGTTAGCAAAGCCGCCCCCGAAACAAAATTGTAAATACACCACTGATGATAACATTCACTACTAAAGGTCTTATAATAGGTAAATATTTTTTTTACATGTAACTTTAGGGCCACTGCAGACTTAGGGCCTCATTCGGTATCGGTTTGCGTCAATTGTACGTAAAACACATTTTAGTTTGCGATAATCGTTACAGCAGCTATATAGTAATTGCTTATTGAATCTTTTGCGTTGCGTTGTGATCAAAAATTTTGCGGAAGATCAATACGAAATGAGGCACATAATATTGAAACTTATGGTTATCGGGAACATTAGACCGAAATGCCCCTCTTTTGCCTTTTAAAACAAGGGATGAGTGTGTATTGAAAGATAAATAACCCTTGGTAACTTTGGTTCTATAATCCCAAACAAATTTCAATATCATTGTGAGAATGAAGTATGAGGGAGAAAACAAACGAGCGAAAGTAAATGACTGCAGAAAAGGAGGGAGAATTGCAAAAAAAAAAAAGGAAATTTTTCAATAACAGTTTATGAGAAAAAGTTTTCTCCTTTGGGATTGTTTCGTTACTTGCGTAGGTATTTGAAACCTTGTTTGTACAGTGAAAGCGAAACTAAAAAAGTAAAATAAAACAGTGAAATCGTAAATATTTGCATTACCACAACTTCAAACACTAAATTTATTGATTTCCATGCTCGCTTGAACATTATGAAAAGACTATCACTTCTATCTGAATATACTCTGTTATGTTATGGTTTCTTTCCTTTTCTTTTCCTTTTTTGTTTCGTTCTCAGTTAATCACACATACGGAGCAAGGGCTGAACGAAATGAGAAACTTACTGTTGAAAAAGACAAGTAATAAGGGAGTAGTCGATGGTTTTGCAGATAGGTACAGTATTTGTGCATTGATCATATAATCAGGGCTCGGATTTCTACGACCTAAAAGTTATACGCATGAAAATATATACCCATTTATCCCGTAAAATAATATATGTAGGAGTTTCTCAACCACAAGCACAAACTGAATGACACTACAGCTAAAAATCATGCAACTTCACGCTCTGTAATAGTTGACTTTAGACATTTTGAAGCTCCAATGATTGCAGGTTTTATGTTCAAAATATCTTCAACATTTGTCAAATATCCCTCATACTCGAAAATTATCCTTACATATAATGTAAACAAAAAGTAAAAAGAAAAATGTTGATCTTAACAAATGTACCACTGATGATTTCAGGAGGCACCCTTGGAGTCACATCTTCGATCGTGTTTAATGTAAATTACTATTATCTTCACGGTACTGCTTTCATTTCCTGTATATTTAAAGTCTCACTAGGATTTGAATTTAAAAAAGACCACCATTATGCAACAAAAAATTGGATTTCCGGTGTGTCAGTGGAGAAAAAGAAAGAAAGAGAAGATAAGATTTCTCTTTTCAAAGTGATTTATACTACTCTAGGTCAACCACTGTGATTAAATTACACTGATTCCTTCAAATGCTATTACATAAAACTAAGTATTTCTAAGAAAAAAGTTCTAAATAGCCTAGTTGCCAATACTGATAAATATGTATTTCTGAGCAATAAGTGGAATTCGCTTAAACTATTACTAAATATGTTTTTATATGAATTCAGGCTCAAATATGACCTAAAGCTAAAATATATTTCAAATATATTTATATGACCATTTATATGACCAATAAAAGCAGTATTTTCCTGTTATAGTAGCGTAACATTTTTCACAAACAAGGTTTCAAAAAGCAATCCGTAGACTTTTCTTTGCTAAAAGAGACAACTATTCTTTTTCTATTTCTTATAACCTATATAGGTGCAAAATCATGTTTGTCACCCGTAAATTTCATGGAGTCACCAAAAATTCACAAAGGCGAACAACATGACAGTCCGCAAACAAAAATTAAGTTGTCATGTGGTATCAAGTTTGAAATCGATTTCCATGTTTCCATGGTCGTACAATAGAAAAAAAATCAGAAATAGCGCCAGATGCGGACCGAAAGACATAGAGAAATGTGGTAAAGAATAAAATTACTGTAAGCTTAAGGAATATTCATGTAAAATGGTATATGTCATTTACGATGACTGGAGTTCCGTTTGTGGAAAATTTCACCTTTTTATACAGATTTCTGCTAAAAAAAAATCCCCCCCCCCTACAATTTAAACTTTCTGATTCTTGAGGAAACTTTGACATTAAAACTATAAACAAACCATTTCTCAGAATACTGTCAGACCAATCAATTGAATATGTGAACAAAATTTGTAAAATATCTGGAGGACTTATCAACATAAGTACACGAGAGAGTGGTCGACAGAGGTGAGAGCTAACATACAATGAAAGACGAAGATTATGTGACATGGCAAAAGACCTTCTTAGAATGCGAAAATATTCAGAATATAGTAATAATGAGCTATACACAGGAAGACTAAGAAAGGATGCTAAAGATGTAAAATATCTTGTAAAATATCTGGAGGACTTATCAACATAAGTATACGAGGGAGTGGTCGACAGAGGTGAGAGCTAACATACAATGAAAGAGAAAGGTTATGTGACATGGCAAAAGACCTTCTTAGAATGCGAACATATTCAGAATATAGTAATAATGAGCTATACGCAGAAATACTATGAAAGGATGCTAAAGATGTGCAGCGCCTGCAAGAACAGCTTGAGAGATTTCACATATTTAGCTGTCCAGAAGAATCATTAATTTGTCTCTCAACTGATGATGTGTTACCCAAAGAACATACAGAAAAGTTAATAAAGCCACGAGAAATAGATAGAGAGACAATAGTCGCTTTTATACATGAAAGGTTTGGTCCAAATGCTACTATGGTCTGCAAGCTCCAATAAAATTGAACATAGCGATTTTCAAAAATACCATTTTAAACCAACAAGTTAAAGGAGAAACTAATCACAAAAATGACATGATGATTCAATAGACTTCTTGCTGCAGTATGTTTAGGAAGATAGAACATCTTCACATACGAACTTACATGTTAGTAGTATTCCACCAGTAATTTCAAGAAGTTATGGCTCAGTTAACTCAGCAGACAAAGTTCCACTATTTCACGTACTGAAAGAAGAAAACTACACTGATTGGACTAGTTCAAGCAATGAATACTGTGCTTTAATAGTAGATAACATGTCTCTTGTACATCGACTTGGAAAAGCAATGAATGCTGCAACATTTAGAGACTCAGCAAATACATATTTCAAGTACTTAACAAAGAACAAACATTTCGGAAGAATTAATTTTGTATTTGATAGATACCCCGATACATCTACCGTAAAAGATGCAACAAGAATAATACAGTCACTCTGCTCAAAGTTGGAAGTATTAAACGCTTCACGGATGGAAATACCCCTTTACCTAAAAAAAAGTAGGGAAGCGATTTATCAATAACTCTGAAAATAAAACAAATCTATATTCCTGGTTGAGCAATTCATTTTTAATGCTACAACTCTGCCTGATTTAGAGTTTATTGTTGGTGGACTGCCAAAAGTAAAGCTTTGCATTCACAGATCCAAGATGTATCTATGTTTTGATGCTAACAAGAAGCTGACACATTATTTTGCACAGTTTACATGCACTACACAAAGGTCATTCGACAAAAGTTATCCAGTCTGATGACACTGATGTTCTTGTCCTTCTGATATGGCATGATTTTTCTCCAAATTGTGTGGATGCAGCGAAGTAATCCAATTAGCTACATTAAAGTACATGACATATTATTCTTAAGTTGGGAGGTGCAGTAAAGAATTTTCTGCTTAGTTTTCACAGTATAACAGGGTGTGATACAATGTTGTGTCAGTCGATTCCATTCAATAGAAAGAAAACAGCTTGGAAAGTTTTCATTAAACAACTAGATCTGTTAAAAAGAATAGAACCAATTAGTACAGTCATTTTCCATGATATTGAAACATTTGTTTGTAAATTGTATAACTCATCTATAACTATTACAAATGTAGATGGCTTACATGTTCTTCTATGTCAACAAGGTAAGCCACTCAATAAGCTACATCTGACCAGTGATGCCTTGAAGTTACATGCACAACGTGCTTCGTATCAAGTATAAGTGTGGGCTAAAGCTGAAGCCGCAGAACAGAATCCTTGCTTACCAGTTCCTACTGATTGTGGTTGGAAGTTAGAAGATGGTGCTCTTAAACCAATTTTCATGACAAGAGATCTTTTCCCTAAAAGAACACCTGCATAATGTCAATATGCAAATGCCTTAAGAAATTCTGTGATGCTTCATGTTCCTACAAGATTGCTGAAATAATTTGTATTCCAGGATGCTCATGTTTCGGAAGAAAGTGCTTGAATCCATTTATGAATTACGATGACGAGGCAAGTAATGAAGAATACTTTTAAAATTGCTTCCAATATAAGCCTTTTATTATACTCTAGTGTGTTAATACTATATTGGTTTATATCCGAGTCCGTATCTTAAATTGCTTGTGTTTTTGAATGAATGTCACCATGTGCAAAATAGGTTTAGGGTGAGGTTCTTTTATTTTGTTTAGTTCATGGGTCAAATATTGTTTACATTGTAGTTCTAGATTGTAGCTCTGTATATTCGTTAAGATTGTTATTTAGATGATTTGAACACAATTATTGTAAAAATAACTAAAGTGAAGTAAACTTTTCGTTTCTTTTAAATAAGTCAAGTTAAATTATTAAGTTCGTTATGAATCAGGAATACCGGTCTAATTCTAGTATAGGAAGATTGAGGTAACGTATTGAACAAAAGTTGTTATGAATACATATTCTTATGTTTAATGTACTGGACCTTAGAGTTAATGGTTTGCTTATTTGCATAACTATTCATGGGATTGAGATACAGAAGTCGGATGCTCTTTAGTAATCGCACGGCACATAACTGCAATTCAAGTATAAACCCAACAACTCAAAATATAACAGAACACTTGTTACATCAGTTCGTATATGATAAATGTATACAGGGTGTTACAAAAGTGAGTCACACTACTTTGAGGACAGATTCCTCATATCAAAATAAGAAAAAAAAATCGTATGGATCTGTGCTCAAAAGTTGATAGTTTCGGGGTTATAGGGTGCCGAAAACGTGAAACACGTGAACTTTAAAATTTATAGCTCTACTACTATGGAACCTATCGTAGTCGGCTCAAGACATCACTATGTGAACTATCCAAATATCCACGCTTAAGAATGCTCCAGTACTTGAACACTAATTTTTAAAGAGATAGGCGAAGAGTGATCAAGTACTCTCAAACAGCCTCTCTAAAAATGATTGTGCAAGTACCGGAGATTCTGAAAGATGGATATTTAGATAATTCACATACTAGTTCCTCAGTGATGTCTTGGCCCGACAACAATCGACCCTATAGTAGTGGGACTATAGATCTTTAAAGTTCCTTTTTTTTCACGTTTTCGGTACCCTAAAACTACAAAACTATGCACTTCCAACCATAGGTCCATATAAACTTTTTCTTATTGTGATGCTTGGAATCTATTACCAAAATATTGACACATTTTTTAACACCCTGTATATACATTGGAAATTTAAAACTTGAAACATTGTTAAGATTAAACAACATAGTTACAGTATTTCTTGTATTAAAGAAAATTTGTTATACTATATTTGGAATACATGCTATTGGTGAGATTTGTTGTTTTTAAATACTTACATTCAGTTTACTTTACTCAAATGTGCTCACAATTTTCGCTTATATACATGTTAATTTCCTTGATGTCTTTATCATGTAAATACCTTACATTGTGTATGTCTGATAATATTTTAAACGTATTTTTTTAATTCAGCAGCCGCAAAAGCATGAAAATAAATATTACGCTTGATGCCATATGCCAATTTGAACTTACTTCACTTTTGAGCGGCCATCTTGTCTGCCATTTTCGATTTCTAGTGACCCCAAGGAATTGACGGGTAGAGCGATTTTCTGTTAAAACCAGCTTCAAGAATCATAAAATTAGTGATTGCTACTTGTAGCAAATAAAAGCTTATGGGATATGCTTACTTTCCTTTCGGGATGCCATCTTGTCCACCATCTTTGATTTCTGGTGTTTCCAACGAATTGATGGGTGGAAAACGCGATTTTCTGTTAAACCAATTTTAAAAATAATAAAAAAAAAGATTACCACTTATAGCAAAGAAAAACCTATGGGTTGTAACTTTTCACTTATTCATTCCCCTACTATAAAGGTAACCAAGAAAGTTATGTTACTTTTTGTGGAGGTCTATATTCAATTGGCCCTCACACCGTGAGTTGGATGCGAATGGAGATAAGGCGAAGATCAGTTGTTGGTGTGGATATTTCCAACATACTACCTGGTTGTGGGAACTATGAACTTGCGTAAGAACAGAGCGAACATGGGACCTCCACAGAGCGTCATAAAGGCGTGTATGTTGTACGAGTTTAAACTGGAGTCAAGAGCCGCTGCAGCGGGGTGGAAGATATTCCAGGCCTTTGGTGAGGGTTTCGTGACTGCGCGGAAAGTGCAGCGGTGGTTTAACAAGTTTAAGTACGGTAACGGAACATTCGAAGACGCACCACGTGCCGAAACACAAACACGTGTAGAAAATGAAGATCTTCTGGTAGCAATTGAGGTGAACAGGGGCCAGATATGTGAGGAACTGAGACTACAATTTAGTGTGAGTGGAGAAATCATTTGGCAGCACCTTCATCAACTTGGAAAGCACTTCAAGTTGGGTTGATGGGTCCCACATGATTTGACTCCGGGCCAGAAGGCAACACGGGCAGACACTATAACGACTTATCAAAAAGATAGTCGTAAACCTGGTTCGTTTGCTAAAATAAAAATTTGAAGTGGTAGTATTTCTTCCTCATGTAAAAATTAGCTTCGATATGTAAATACCATTAATCTCACCCTTTTTAATAAATATGACAACGTCTATAAATGGTGTTAAACTGGTTTATTATTTGATATAACTTAAATATCCTTTTCTTTAAACTGTTAAGTACACAAACTCACTGACTAGGTAACCATAAAACATGTCCATATCAACAACTATCCCATAATAATCACTTACATATATTAAAAACATTCTTCTTTTGTTAATATGAAATGAACATTCTACTAAGTATAGTGCATATGTATGAGCACTTTCTGCCCAAGGTACAGGTAAATATTACACAAACCAAAGTATTTTGTTATATAAAATGTCGCTCGACAAAGGGACTGAATATAAAAGTCATGAGTAGGCTTGGCTTTTATCTTCAAGAACCACTGGTCCGTTTACATTAGTGTTCTTTACATAGCTTATGTCCATCATATTTTAATCGCACCTTGTATATCTATTCATTATATTTCACATATACATATATATATAAATACATTCATAACAATTCTTTCATTTCATCAATACTTATCTTTAATTACATTAATTATATTTATTTCATTATTATCTACTATATTATCATTACATTTTCTTATTAAAATATCGTCGCTTATTTAATTAATCGTCGGAGAGTGCGATTTCAAAAAATGTAAAGGACAAACGTGGTTTACAAGTAATATCAATCTTTGCGGGCGCATTAAATAACAAATAAGTCGGATGTTGCATTTAAAGGTATACATAGTGGCACTAAGATGTTATAATAAAGAAGAATCTTGTTCAAGTTAGTCGTTGAATAATTAATTTTATAGAATGGATCTTATTATTAACATAATCTTGGACAATTAAATTTTCAACACAAATCAATCTAATATAAATAATCTTTGCTTTTAATTAATTATAAATCGAATTATAATTCCTCATATTAACAAGAAAGAATAAAAATCATTTGAAAATTAATTTTCCAGTCTACCTAAGACTCTACTTAAGCATTTCAAGTATTTTTAAGAATCGTTTTCATTATTGATATTAACACATAAACTTAAAAATGAAAATTTACAAGAATCTATAACTAACATGAATTTAACCTAATTTCAGTAACGGTAATCAGGTTACATTCGAACTTGCATACGGTTCTAATAAAGTGCACTGTACTGCGCTATCATGATTAGGTTCTACATGATGTTGTACATGTCTTTCATCGCGATTCTGATTTTGGTATGAAGTCCCATCTCTTGATCTCCAATGACGTCTATCCACGTAGTTTGCTGTATTTCTGGAATTTCGCTCAGTACTTCGATTGTTTTTATATCTACTGCTGTTGGGTGATCTGACATCATAATTACCATGATTAGTTAGATTAGGTCCTATATAACTTTGCTTATTTTGCTCATTTGGATTGCTAGAGTATACTCGGCTTAGGTTAGGTTCTGTATTATTCACACTTCGGATATTTAAATTCCGAACAGGCACAAAATGATCTGAATTATTCTTATTTTTACCTATTCCTGATTGTGGATTCATGGCATGGTATTGAGTTTCGTAGCATTGGACAAGCATCAATAAATGGCTGAAACTCATACACTGTGTGGAAAATAAGATCTGTTGCAATTTAAATGGAAGCAAATTTCGAATCGATGCTATTATTCTCGATTCCGATTGCAAAGGATTAACGACCTTTAATTCGTTGTAGACATTTACAACAAACTCTACAACAGATTTGTGCAATCGAGGATTGAAGTGTTGATTTCTAAGGGTGGCATCTCTATTTGCCAGCAAAAAGTCATTTTCATAATTTGCGATCAATGCCGCTTTGAATTCCTCATATGAACTAATGTGATCACGTATTGCTTTAAACCATAAGGAACAAGGTGGGAGTAATACATGGGGTATTAATTTCATATACTGTGATCGATCGATAGACATTATATTGCATTCGTCTTGGAATTTCTCTAAGAAAGAAGTAGCATTCTCATTACACTTACCACTGAATTTGCTCATAGCTCGAATTTCACTCATCTTAACACTTAATTTTACCTTCTTTTTCTCATTCCTTGCTCTTGTTGAGTGATAGTTCCTATCCGTGACATGCTGTGTCGTCACACCATCTATGTTTCGCTCGTCAGTACTCTTCGGACAACTTTCTTCTAGTATAATATCTTCATCAGACCCCGGCGAAGGCGAGTTCATCTCTGGTGAGTGGAGAAACTCAAAGCGATCACTACCCAAGTTATTACGGTAAATGTTGTCTTTAGCCTGTAACGTTCTAATCTCTTCCTGAATAGTAGCTAATAACTGTGTATTTACACGTATGTTATTAGAGTTGTTGCTGACCTGGATCTTTTGCTGTTTAATGGAAGATTCTATTACTTCTAAATCTTTTTTTACAGCACAGATTTCTTGATTTTGGTGATTGTGCTTTTCTTGACAATCATCAGATATCCTTTTTAACTTTTCCTCGAACTGTGAGGATATGTCGTTCACCACCTGGACAATTGTCTGTTTCGTTTCATCTGATTTCTGTTCTATCCGTCTACTTAATTCTTCATATTGCTTATTAGATTCGTCGAACTTTTGGTCCATTCGTCTACTTAATTCTTCATTTTGCTTGTTAGCTTGGTCAAACTTCTGTTCCATTTCGTCAAACTTCTGTTCCATTCGTCTGCTTAATTCTTCATTTTGCTTGTTAGCTTCGTCAAACTTCAGTTCTATCTTTTGTTCCATGGTCTTGTTAGCTTCGTCAAACTTCTGTTCCATTCGTCTACTTAATTCTTCATTTTGCTTGTTTATCTCGGTAGACATCTGCCTGAATTGTCGCTGTAAAGCTAACAAGAGTCGATCCTCTGATGACAAACCTGGTGTTACACTAGTTTCACCTTGGTCACTAGTATTTGATTCCTGCTGCATTGCTTCGTTGTCCATTTTTCTTATGATTACCTTACCACTTCGCAATATGGTTAAGTTCGTATTCATTAACTGTAGTAAAAGTAAATTCAACCTTACTCTTCTTCTTCGGGAACTGAATTTACAAAGTCCCGGGTGAGGTAAACCAAATTTTTAACAAACGTGCTTATCGAAAAGATAGTCGTAAACCTGGTTCGTTTGCTAAAATAAAAATTTGAAGTGGTAGTATTTCTTCCTCATGTAAAAATTAGCTTCGATATGTAAATACCATTAATCTCACCCTTTTTAATAAATATGACAACGTCTATAAATGGTGTTAAACTGGTTTATTATTTGATATAACTTAAATATCCTTTTCTTTAAACTGTTAAGTACACAAACTCACTGACTAGGTAACCATAAAACATGTCCATATCAACAACTATCCCATAATAATCACTTACATATATTAAAAACATTCTTCTTTTGTTAATATGAAATGAACATTCTACTAAGTATAGTGCATATGTATGAGCACTTTCTGCCCAAGGTACAGGTAAATATTACACAAACCAAAGTATTTTGTTATAACACCTGTGTTTCTTTGCTGTCTCGTCTGAGGAAGGAGCCATTTCTCTGCAGGGTGTTGACATGTGATGAGAAGTGGGTCCTGTACGAAGCTCTATGGTGCCGTCATTATTAGTTAGCATCTCATGAACCGGTTCCGAAACAGCCGAAACCAGCTCTGCACCAGAAGAACGTCCTACTGTGTGTTTGGTGGACTGCTCGCGGCATCGTGCATCGGGAACTGCTACCAGCTGGTCAAAGCATCAATATAACTGTTTACTGTCAGCAGTTGAGCCATGTTCAAGAAAAACTCAAGACTCTGGAGCCAGCACTTCTGAATCGCAAAGAGTCTTCTTGTTGCATCAAAGTTCGGGGCCATATACCACCTCCGTTATGAGTAAAGATACGAAAGAATGTAAAGAGAGAAAACTTGTTAGAAGTAAGGTTCTCTTTGTTACATAGAAAAGCAAAGTTTGTCAGCTGAGTAGGCTGTTCCCTTCGACCATCACCATTCAAACAGTACAACATTGTAGGGAAACTTATTCGACGTGTAAAAGGTTCCCTCACACAGTGGCGGCGTAAGGGCGGGGCGAGCGGTGCCCCCGCCCCGGGCCCCACATTGTGGGGGCCCCCGACGGTAAGTAAAAAACAATTACTAAGGAATCCTTTTAGCATGAACCGTAGAAGGGCCGTCAAGGTTTATAATCCATACCTTCCTTAAATGTAAACGCAATTAATTGTCAATCAATATTACACCAAATAAAGCATGAAACAACACAAATATCACTCTAATAAAGCTAATCAATGCTGGATTTCCGTATAAACTAAAAGCTTCGGGCCTCACTCTCTTGGGGACCCGAAAGGAATTTAAAGAGAAAACTGAATGAAGATTAAAAATAAATAAAATAAAAGTTTCATTATCCTGGAGGCTCCCAAAGAAATTTAAAGGAGAAAGCTTTGACTATAGGTGAAAAATAAAGTAAAGGTTTCATACTCTTGGGGGGCCCTAAAATAATTTTAAAGGAAAAGGCTGAATGCAGGTAGAAAAATAAAACAAACGTTTTATTTCTTGAGGCCTCCAAGAAAATTAAAGAAAAATTTGAATGTAGGTGAAAAAAATATAAAATAAGAGTTTCACTCTCTTGGGGCCCCAAAGAAACTTAAAAGAAACAATGTAAGTGTATTGAAATACGAATAAAATAAAAGTTTCACTTTGCTCGATAACCTCAGAGAAAAATTTAGAGGAAAAAGCTGAGTTTGGATTAAAATATAATAAATGAAAGTCAAAAAATCTTTAAGTTAGACGTCCCACGGTTATGCCGGTTAGACTAAAGGAGACGGTGATAATGAGAGATGAGTGAAATGAAGAAAGTGGGAAGAAACGGGAGAACCCCGGGAAAACCCACAAGCACGGTGTTTATCCACCACAAAGTCCACACGGCGCGAGCTGGGATCGAACCAGGGACCCCAAGCACCGGAGATGAACGCTCTACCACTGAGCCACCGCGCCCCCTAAATGAAAGTCAAAGTATATTGTGTTGTTTACATTGTAAGATCTTACGATACAAGTAATGGGGCCCCGTCTGCTAGCCTGCTTCCTAAAATATCACTGTTTATTTATTTATTTATTTATTTATTCGTATATCAGTTCAATAGAAGGGTAGAAAGAAGGGGTACATAATGCTTTATTAGGGAACTAGCATTATGTTGCTAACTAAAAGCTCTTCGGTGCAGACGCTATAGTCGCTGATTCACTTCTGTCTTGTTTTCTTTTGTCTTTTACAAGTCGAATTTTCAGCGACCGAAACCCTTTTGCATAGCTGTTTTCCCCATTTCTCCTTTTTTTTCTTATTTTGGCGTATGATTTACATTTCAGCCCACAAATTTAGAGTGAAGAAAATGATCAATAAGGAAACAAGAGTTCCAACTTGGATACGGAATATAAGTTCTTTGACCATTTTCGTTATTGCTAACAATAATTCATTGAACCTTGTGGCTTACATGCTGAGCACGTTAACGTTCTGGCCGTCACTTTGTTTGGAGCAATGGAACGTTTGTTGGTATTCTTCCCTAGATCTACTCACCAATGGAATGTGCTGGAAAATCATATAAAGATTGGTCTGAAACATGAAACTGACACTAGATGGGGTTCAAAAGCAGAAAGCTTTAAAGGCACTTTCTAGTCAATTGGATTAAGTAATTAATCTGTTGGAAGATCTAGTGACACTTCGATTGAAACGCTTGATATTAGAGGAGATGCTGGTCTTCTTCTTGCAGGCATCCAGTCATTTAACTTTATCGCTTTACTATATTTCTGGTCTGCAGATCTCTCATATATTGATCGGATCCAAAAATGCCTTCAATCTCAGGATATGAGTTTCAATCAAACTCTTATTCAGTTACAGAGCCTAGTTGACACCATTGATACCTGGAGACTTGAGCTGGGGAAGGGAATCTTATCCGCAGTTGAAGGAAGTTGCAGGGTATGGAACATAACTGTGGGTACACACAGTAAAAGAAGGAGATGCATGCCTGGAGAAGCAAAGAATGAACCCCTGACTGCACATTCTGAAGTGAAGCACTCTATCAATGAAATTCTAGATGAGATGAGATAACAAATGTAGGATCATTTTACTCAGATGCATGAACTGAAAGACAGACTTGTATTCCTGTGTTCTATGGCCAACTTTGTGCAATGGCTACATGATGAGAGCAAGAAAGGGCTAAAACCATGTTGCTATGATTTGGCTTTGTTCTACCCGAATGACCTGGATGGCTTAAAACTATTTCAGGATTGTATGGATATAATCCGTTCACTACGATGTACTCAGAAAGCTAAAGAACAACTTGAAATTTCCCCACAAGGCATACTGAAATATGCATTTTGAATGGGGATTGAAATTTACTAAAGATTGGCAACCGTTCTTCAGATTTTGACAACGCTGACTGTATCTGTCGTATCATGTGAAAGGTCTTTCAGCAAAATGAAATTGATAAAACCACACTTGCGTTCCACAATGAGTCAAGAAAGATTCACGAACCTAGCCATTCTTTCTATCAAAAATGAAATAGCGTCCACTTTGGATTGAACTTTTGCTATAATATATTGTAACACTGTAAAAGTACGTTAATAAGTGGTAATGGAAATAGTCATAAGTGACAGAACATAAACCTGACTGAACTATTAAATAAAAATAATATAATCATAAAACAAGTGTAAAATCTGGAAACAACAGTAAAAAGGACAAGCAAGAGAGAAATATTCTAGTGCTTAACTATTAATTGATACTTCGGCAAAAGCAGTGGGACTAAATAGACCGTACATTATCACTGGAGAGAAACCTAGTAAAAGGTGAATGAAGAAGACACGGACGGGAAAAATCCATTCTATCCATTATTTACGGATAGTTCGGTAAAGAAAAAAAAAGTATTTGAGTATGTGTATTATCACTGGAGAGAAACCGAATGTTAAAGTGAATGGGGCTAATTGTAGAAGAAAAATCTAATCAAATAAAATCCATCTAGTGTAAATTCAGACAGGAAGAAACTATGAATAAACAACCATATGAGAAATTGTGCAGGAGAAACACCAAAGGCGAGAACCGAACAAAAATATTCTAGAAAACATAGAGCTTATATTTAGAAATCGCATCGGTTATATTATTATTTGCAATGTTTGCAATATCAGCTCATTGTTACGTTCCGTACGTAAATTTGACTCTAAATGTATTGTTAGGAGCATTACTTCCATTATTCAATCTAATTATAGTACGCGTTGATACTAGGCTAATATATGTGTACGATTTTTGATTGTTACGTTTTGTTTGTTCTTAAGATTATGTTATTTTTTGTCGTGGGTTATAGTTTCCGTTACACTTGTACCCCTAATCCTTTTTCTATCGTGTCCTTTGTTTGAAAATGAATAAAAAAGAAAAAAATATGCAATGATAGCCTGGTCCAGTTTTATTTTTAAATACCAGCCTGAAGGCGGTCCTAAGCATTTGAAAAATAGAGACGAGTTCTGAATGTTACCCCCATTTGTTTAATATATCCCAGATTAAAATGATCTAAACACACACACCAAAGGTAAAGGGGCAGGAGTATAGAGAAAGAATGGTTATGTAAATGAATGTCAAACGTAGAAGTGTATATATCACGATTGTTCGAAAAGGGGCCCCGATCTACTTGACTGGGCCCGGGCCCCAGTTTGCTTTACGCCGCCACTGCCCTCACATAAGAATGTGCACGTTCGCCGTGTCATTTTGTGCGTAGTATTACATTCCGTTCCAACAGCCTACTGGACCGGAAACATTGCTTCTTCTTTTTCTTTAATGTAGAACACCTTAGCAGCGTGGAGACCAAACTATTAGCGGAACTGAAAAAAACTTAACTATATTAGATTGAAAACTCTAAGAACTTTCCTCACTTTCGGTTTTTTCCTTCCTTTATTTATAACGGACTTGGACTATGACCCAAGACTTTTGGTGCACCGTATATAGATTTATGTACTGCATATGAAAAATATACATTGTTAAGCATCATATGCTGTCTATTGTTGTTTAACTTCTCCTAACAGTGACACCAATACTCCTAACACTGACGAATTTGTTACTTGTTAAGCTAATGAATTAAATTCGCAATTGCAGCAAATACACTGAGAAAAAAATTGTAGGGTGGCGTACTTAAAAAGACAGGTTACATGCGTAATTCCTGTCGTTTTTTGACTTAACGTACTGCAGACGTATAACTGAAAACGCGTGTTTTATAATACTTTTTGTATAAGTGTTCCATCTAAACGTACTTTCTGCATGAAACAATATAAGCGGTCAGGATCTCACATACAAATGGACGTATATAACATATAGCTGACGAAGGTAATATAAGTATATGCATGTGATATACGGAAAACTGTTAAGATGTCAGACATCCTGCAACGGCATGATGTAACACCTAAGGGCAGTGCCTATGTAGCATACGGGTAACGTATGCTCCGTACTGTTTTCTATAGTAAGCAAGAGGATACCGTATATTTGTACAATATACCGCTGTCCGGAGAACGGATTTTTGTCTGTGTACCATGGTCTCAAACTTTCTTCATAAAATTCTTTGCGTAGATATCGCAAAATTGAGAAACATGAATATTTAAGTAGAATATATTGTATTTTCGGATGTATAAGCTGTACATCTAACTTTTCCCTACAATTTCCGAAATAAAAAAATATTTTTGTTGCATCTGCAGCATCTTTAGCTTTGTTTACAATTTCAGAAAAATATCCATGACATTGTATACAAGTTTCGTCTTTTAGTTTTTGTTTACAATATTTTCTTGTGGAATATTGTACTGTATGGGTCAGAAACATTGACATTACGCAAAAATGATGAAAAACAACTGAAAGCTTTCGAAATGTTGGTGTGGAGAAGAATAAAGAGAATTAGCTAGGTCGAATAGAAAATGAATAGAGGGTGTTACATATGGTGGGGGAGAAAAGTACGATTTTAAATATTATTAAGAAGCGAAAGAGAAACTGATTGGGACTTGGCTAAGAAGGAACTGTATCATGAGAAGCGTGCTAGAAGGTATGGTGGCAAGAAAGAGAGGGAGAGGCGAATGAGACTACAATTAATAGACGACCTCAAAACAGAAAAATTGTACTTGAAGACGAAGAGATTAGCGGAAGACCGTGGAGCACGGAAACTTCTCAGTTGCGGCAAGTGACCTGACAATAATGGTAGAATACGTATGATGAGGACGATGATAGAAGAAAACATGTCCATGTGAATAAGCCACACCTTTATTTTTGTGTATACAATTTCGTAAAATATTCGTGAGTATAAACCGCTGATTTAATTTTTTGGGTACTAAACAGGAAAAGATAATTCTAAGAATAAGTCGTACCTTTATTTTTGCGTACAATATAAGAAAAATATATTCGTATGTATCGAGAGTGTTTTTTTTTTTTAATTTCAGTGACCCCGAAAGTTATGTATTCGACACTAATATCGGTCGTTTTTGTACATGTCACCCCCTCCCCAGGTTTGCTCCAAAGAGAAAAAAAAACTATTTGCGTTTATAAGTTGCATATTTAGTTTTTAACCGACTTAAAAGAAAAGAAGAGATTCTCAATTTGATCCGTTTATATATATAGTCTATATTTATATTTACGCTGTTTGAAAGAGCATTCTTTCCTTGAGATCTCATGTAAACTTCATAAAGATCTAATCATATTGTTTTGAACTAGACCATGCAACTCCTCAATGGCTGACAATGTTCACCATTAATTTTGTATATGATCTCTCGTAACTTCGATAAAGATGCACCAATCTTGAAGGTTCTTTCTTTGTTTGAAAGGGTATTCTTTCCTTGTGCTCCAAAGTAAACTTCATTAATATCTAATAATATTCTTCAGAGCTAAACTTTGAAACTCTTCAGCGTCTGACAGTATTAATATCGCAATTAACCGACTTTATGGTGTGCATGTTCACGCATAACTTCAACAAGATCTACTGATGTTGAACATTCTTTTTTATGTTTCAAAGGGCACACTTTATCGCAGATTCAATATACAGTAATTTTCTTCATGAATTAATGAAAGTAGTTGAAGTTAGACGGTTAAACTCCTCAATAGATAATAGTATTAATGCCGTCTCTATGTTCATCTATAATTCCATAGAGATACGCAAGGGCTGGATCTTGGGAGTCCAGACACCCCAAATTCCGACTTTTCTGTAAATTTAGCCTAATTTTATTGATGACCTCACAAATTTTAATATAATTTATTCTTTTATTGAATTTGAACCCTCCTAGAATAAATTTTTGCCTACATGCTTATATAGTATCAATTATTTGGGTTAAAATAAGAATTTAAATCGATAGATAGAAAGAAAATATAATGAAAAATCAGAAAATAATAAGTAATGTATATAAATTTTAAAAAAATATTACAATTGTGGGCTACATTTGGATTTAACCGGCATTAGAAGTATCACTGTTCATCTCAGCGACACCGAAAACTATGGATTCGACACTAATATCGGTAGAGATGCGCACGACACAAGATTTGAGGCTGTCTCGTCTCGAAAATGTGCTGTAAAAGCGATGTCTCGACTCGAAAAATGTATATTTCTCTATTGGAAGAGCTGTGTCTCGACTCGAATTTTTCAGGAAAATTTTGTCTCGACTCGTCTCGTGCGCATCCCTAAATATCGGTCATTTTCGATTATTTTCATATATATCCTCCCCTCCCCTCCCCTAAGTTGTACCGTAAAAGTGAAATAGTGAAAATATCCCATGTATAAGCCGCACCTGCTTGCCTAGCATTTCAATAATATTCGTGTGTATAACTAGCATGTAGCATGAAAAGTATTTAAAGTTTTAATTGTGTGAAAACAAGTGCAAGTAAATATGAAAATGACCAACAAAGCCATATAAACTACTTTTTCTTAAGAGTACCTGCTTTAATTTTATTCAATTAAAGAATTACAGAGGAGATGATATTTAGTTTTGATTCCAATTAAGAATCATTTTAGTGAACAACATTAAAATATTTGTTTCTAAAAAAAATGTGTTATTTTTTGGGAAATAACATTGAAACACTTGTTCTAAAACTTCTGAAAATTATATTCTTGGCGAAGACTGTTTTTTTTCAACCAGTGTTTCTTCCAGACACGTTTTTTGGGAGCCACTGCCTCCCTGGAGCTCTGAGAGTGCCTCCCGGACGAGACCAAAATAATACGTCTATAATATAATAATAAATAAAATAGTACCAGCAGTGCCCCCGGAATACTACGTGTGCCCCACGGAACATTTTTCTGAAAGAACGACTGTTTCCCACTATCGACAATAGTATGTAATATCATGTTGGCAATAAAAAGTGTTATACCATTTGTCAACAAAGGGAAAAACATATATATTATTGTTCTTAAAACTATTTCATAGCAACTACAATGACATTATTTGTTTTTCCTTAATTGGTTACATTGAAGATGGAATATACCTACGAGGGACAAGTTTGATTAGTGCTGGGTAAGTTCTTTCTATTATTAATTTTTACGAATTTTAAATTTATAGTATTTTTACTCCTACAGTATCCTATTCAATACAAAGATCTATTACAGATATAACTGATAAACATAATACAAATGAAACAAGATAGTATTTACAATTACCGTATGGAAGAATTTTCCAAAAGATTTTACCGCTAGATACAGTAATGAATTTCAAACAATAACTGCTAGTAGAAGTTATAATATATTATAGGTACTATGGAAAAACGATGTTAGTATTGAATGACATTCTATACCTTATCTGTGTCCAGTGGCGTATTTATGATTTTGTTTCGGGGGAGGGGCTTTGCTAACTTTCGGGGGGGGGGTTACCTGGAAATGTGAAAATTCTGGAAAATATTTAATTTACTTTACTATAGTAAGTAAGATTTCGGGTGGGGGATTAAGCCTGGAACCCCCTTAAATACGCCACTGTCTGTGTCCCTTGAAGACGGTGTAGGAAAATGATTTATCATTATAAACACACACACACACACACACACACCACACACACACACACACACACACACAGAGAGAGAGAAAGGGAGAGAAATAATATCAAGTTGGACATGGTTCAAGTATATGACAAAAGAAATTTATAACAATTATTATGAAGAAACATGGATAAACTTTCGCTTAAACAATTATCATCTAACAAAATACCATTTAAACAACATTTATTGATATTGGTGAAGTGGACTTATGTCTGCACCAGTTAAAATAATAAACCTCAAATGAAGTGGTAAAGATGAGTTACTGACAAACTTTTTCGAAATTTTTGCTAAACGACATTCTTTCAATGGTTCTCCATACACACACTTGCATTCCTCTTTTTTATCCGTTCCAATCATTCAATTTCTCAATTTTGTTTGTTTGAAATTCTTTCAAGACCTTTGGGATTCAAACAATACATGAAATAGTTAAAGGTTGATTCGTAATTTTTATTGTATTTTCGGGTAAAATTTGAACTACGAGAATTTTGGAAATTTATTTATTTAATTCACATTTGATCACTATTCAGAAATTTATCTTTGTCTATTAGGCAGCTCGTCAGTTTGCAATGAAAAAAAAAAATACTATTTTAACGTAAAAATCAGTGTTTTCAAATTTCTTCCCATTTAAAAAAAATGTAGGTACAAAGCAGATGATAATCCGAGAGCTCAATGTTGGTAAAGTATGGCAGGTAAGAGAGATCTTGTTATTTCGTCTATTTCCCGTATATCTGAATTGAGTTATGTGGCCGAGTTGTCATTTTGAAAAATGCCCATTTTCAATCGCGTAGTGAAGGTCTTTAGTCTTGATTTCCTCATCCAAGTGCGACATTTCCTTACAATACACATTAGCCGCGCCATTCCTTTGAATAATTGATTTTCCTATCAGTTCAGACCTTTCCTATCCCATCATATACGCATAATGTAATTTTGTTCATGCACACTGGCCTAGAATTCAGTAAGCAAATATTTTGCTGTTTTGTTCACCGGATTGTTATACGAAATTAATATGGTAGCCTGTTACTAAATGGTTCAAAAATGATTGAAAATTGTTCCTTGCCTACAGACAACATATCATCAGTTGGCAATTTCGCGTAGGTGAGCCTACTTGGCATTCAGCTCCCTAACGTTTGAACGTACTCTAATTTTGATGTGTCGGAATACTATTTTTGTTGAAATGGTATCTTTTGTTAGGAAAACTTTAAAAGCATCTCATTAAGATAAGAGTGCCGTCTTGTAATGTATTTATTTTTTTATAGATGTTAATAATATTAATAAAAGACACGACAGAAATTGTAGAACAAACAGAATGTACGCCTAAGCATGCGTTATCTGTAACACTTTATGCTCAATGTATCTGTTTTATTATGATTCAACACAGCGCTGATTCCCTTGTTTGACACTGGAAATCGTTTGTCATAATTCTCTTTATTTGGCTGTAAATATAACCAATGTTGGAAAGGGTACAAACGTTGTAACTTTCGAAACCATACGGCCACTCACACAGAAAAACCGTAAGTATATACATGTATCATTTTCGAACTACTTGCAATAACGTCTCGAGCGCATTCACGCCTGCTGCTATCTAACGATAGAAGTCGTAACCATACACCTGAAAGGTTTTGTAGCATAAATATCTTCTTTATATTTCTGGGTCCAGTGACGTTAACAGTGTTCGAGTGTGTCCCAAAGTGATCAAGTTTGAGAAACATTTTCCTAGACCAGCGTTTTCCAACTTGCGGCACACTACGGGTGTAACTTGAATTCTCGCGGCACACTCATAGATATTATTATTATTATTATTATTTGCAAATATAAAATAACATGTTTTTTCTGTGATTACTGATCTCCTCACAAAGATGAAAGCTCGATCACTGATTTTCCCCTATGCTAATTCATTATGCTTATTTTTTCTTCTAATTTTATATTAGAAAACAATTGCAATGAAATATAGGACTCAGGTTTTTAAAAATACGCTTTCTTTTTCGAAAACTGTATCCAACCTTTCAGTAAGAACGAAGATCACTAAATAACGAACGAACAAACAAATGTCTTGTACTTTTAACTTTGCTGTTTTAACCAAAACCGCTGCATATTATTGCAATCACATAGCTTGCGATGCGTCAAAGTCAAAACACAGTTGTTGAACAAAGTGTTGTTCTGTCATTCACGTGCAAATGAGTGTTTTACGAACGTTCACTTGACGCGTACCTTGCAAGTGCTTTCCTTTCTCGGTGTTAGTATGACTCTCAATTGCAGCGTAACATAGCAGCTAATCGTGTAAATGTGTACGAGCCGAAATACTGTCTGGTACACAGTAATATATGTAGAATAATATATTACAATTACCTCCTCATTTGTGCGTAAAAATCATCAACTTTTTGCCGAATGCACCAAAATCTTCCATTGATCTTTTCATGTTCTAACGTAAGAATTTGAAACTCGAGTACAGTATTATTGCACCATGGAAAGTGTGGGACCATATGTGCTTCCAACGAATAGTGCTTCAAAGTACAAGGCTTCAAAAACGTTAAATGTTATCAAAAATAATATGTAAATCAGACCTGTAGCTAGGGCTACCCGGGGGAGGGTTTTTTAGTACTTCTAGCGTCCACCTTCAATTTCACTGAAACTTTCAGCTGTTTCAGATGAATATATGTTCAAACCAAAATAAACAGACAAGATTTAATATGAAAAGGATTTACAACTCTGTTACAGATTCCATAAATAAATAGATTAACAGTTTTATTGTGTTCTTTGATGTCAGTCATTGCTCCCTTGGTATGAATTTCTGCTGCCTTACGAAATCGGGCTGGCCTAAAAAAGAATCATGATTTGTTCTTATAGTCAGCCATAACTTCTTTTGTTCTCGTATACCTATATAGAGTACCTAAGCGGTAAAATAGTCTACCTAAGTCATGCGCGCCGACTGTGTGGGTGCTCCGGGGCTCCAGCACTGACACAAATAATCTTGTGGGTGCGCCACTCCCACAAGATTATTAGTAGAAACAAAATAGAATAAATATTTCTCACTTATTATTATCAAAAGATAATAAGCAATTAAAACATTGAGATGGAAGTTAAATTTTCTAACCTCTAAAACATAATTGTTTCTTTCAAATGTGTTTGTGCAAAGGTAACGAAGCAACACATTCAAGTTATAGTTGTTTTGTAGTTTATGTTCACAATAAAATCCTTGCGCTGTTCTTTCTGCAATACCATTAAAATTTTGCTTTTATGAAGATTTTTCATTTTAATATGTATGAATGTGGTATTTCTCTTTTAATAACGTGCTGATAATATCATTTCCTCTTGCAATCAATGTGCATCATGTTAAGTTGTTTAAAGTATACACTTAATGTTACGATTATGTATATTGAGAATATTTATTACAGTAACTTATCCTTGACCTTGGACCCGGGTTTGAACCGTGTCTTTTGCGTTTGTTAACCGTGTTATTGACTGAGCTAGGGCAGTCCCAACTTATACTGTAGTACTAGTATATTTTACTTTATCACAACACAGCACTTTATGACAGTGTCCATTAAAGATTTTAACTAAAAGGAAATCAATAAAAAAAATATCGAGACTCCCCTCAAAACATACAAGCCGCCGCCATTGATATGCATCCACATAAATTTTGTAAAGTCGGCGCCGCTGAAGTTAAAAATTCAGGCTATACTAATTGTTTGTCTCCATTTGTTACTATAATTTTTGTCTTTATTTGATATTTTATTTTGAGTTTCCTTGCTTTATTTATTTAAACGAATTCTTTCAGAAAATTACTTCTTCTTTGCAGTATTTTATTTATTAAACATTAAATTGATTGCAAAACTCAACATCCCAAACGACGATGCTGACAAATATCTTAAAAGTGTAAATACGAGTATTTTACCTTTCTCTTGTCCCTGTTAATGCCCCACGATTATACACCGATTCTAAGGGAGACAACGATGACGAAATGGATGATAACGGAGGAATGAAGTAAGTGGAGAAGAAACGGGAGAATTTTAAAAATGCCCATGCACAGGACGTTTGCTCACTACAAAGCTCACGTAACACGGACTGGGATCAAAACAGGGACCCCATGTGCCAGAGATGAAAGCTCCAGGAATAAGAATACTTAACTTGTTGGCAGGAACTATCTAATATCTTACGAAAAGTTCCGAAAATTATCTACTAAGAGAAGAATTACAACAAATGTTTCAGTTTAAAAGTGACTTTTAAAAAAATAAGTCATTTTACAACAAAGTCCTGCCAAACTTGCTGTCATTTTATTCCTGTTGAATTATTTTGTGACAACACGAGGATATGATATTAAATAAACGACACCTGATTATATTGTTAGATTCAGGGGCAAAAGTGTGGAGGAAAGCGTGCGGACGTCGTTCCGCCAGTTCCGAAAAATAGCTATAGCGTAACCTACTTTATAACAAAATTACAATGGACAAAGATAGGCACCGGGGACGGCGTGACGTCAAGCGTCCCCCTACCTTTTCAGATTCACTTTTACCCCTGATTAGATTTAGAACCTTTGCAGATGCATAAGTATGGGAATTTTATAGAACGGTTATGTCCGTCTGTGTCCATCTGTCGAAGGTGTCAGAGCACAAACTGTAAGAGATAGCAACTAAGCGTTTTTTTTTTCTGGAATTGATTCAGCGTTTTAAGGATAGGTCCCATCTTCTCTCAACTCTTTATCCGAACAGAAATTGATGGAACTAAACCATTTTTAGTTTTAACGCTGAACGTCATAGAGCAGAAACGATGTTAGCCAGCAAGAAGTGGTTTCCTGTGGTCATTCCCTACTCTTAATTTTTCTACTTAAATCGGAAGTAGGTGTAATAGAAATTCACTACCACTTCAGATTTCAATATTGCTTTCCACAGAAATAGTAGTAAGAACTAGGATGAGGCAGGATTTTGATATTGGTTCACTACTGCAAGATCAGGTGTATAATACAGGGTGCGGCACGTAAAACCGGCCCGTCGTAATATTCTGGTATATTGTGTTTTTGGCAACACTTAAATAATCTACCTTCCTACCAAGAGATGGCGTGTCGAGGTCGGGTCGACTTACGTGACCTGCAGCAGTCACGTGCAACCGCAGCCAGTGAAACTTGTCGAAACCAGTTGAGAAAAAGACCTCGTTGTGTTAAGCCGGGTGAGTGTCAGTGTGTGATAATGCCGTATTCGATATCCGAGCGTGTTGCCATTGTTGAAGGGTTCATTCTCACTGGATCTTTTGTGAAAACAAAGAATTTGTTCGGGAGAAATTTCCAGGACGTTCTGTGCCAGCAAAAAACACCATTCAGGAATTAATTGAAAAATGGCGGCGTACAGGATTGGTTCAAAATGCTCCCAGGAACAGACGACCATCTGTCTGCACACCTGAATTAAAGATGCAGGTGGAGGAGATAATGACAAGAAGTCCTCGAAAGTCAACCAGGAGATTGAGTCAACAGGTTCATGCGAGTGAGAGAAGTTGCAGACGTGTTTTAAGGGGACTGAAGTTAAAACCGTACCGGATAAGTGTTGTGCAAGAACTGAAGGAGCCTGACCTGCAGAAGAGGGTGCATTTCTGTTCATGGCTGTTGAGCAATGTTGCCAGTGATTTCTTGTATCCACTAATGCTCATCATGAGTGACGAGGCGTGGTTCCACCTGTCTGGGTACGTAAATTCCCAAAACAACCGGTATTGGTCGACAGAAAATCCACACGCAATCCACCAGGTACCCTTGCATGATGAGAAGATTGGTGTTTGGTGTGCCATTTCCGCCACACGCATTATTGGGCCCATATTCTTTGAGACGACAGTGAACAGTGACGTGTATATGGGAATCCTGGAGGAGTTTTATACACACTTGACCGAAGAGGAGCGTCAGTTTTGTTACTTTCAGCAGGATGATTACATGCCACACATCAGCTGCATCATTGTCCCTTGTGCATGAGATGTTTACAACAGAGAGGACAATCAGCAAAGGCTTGTGGCCTCCTCGGTCACCAGACTTGTCCACGTGTGACTTTTACTTATGGGGACTGTTAAAGGGAAGAGTATACGAAACAAATCCACAAACAATTGAAGAACTCAAGACCAGGATCCAGGATGTCACCAATAGCATTACAACACAAGAACTGACAAGGGTATATATGAATCTTCTCAATCGTGCTCACATGTGTGTTGAAGTGGGCGGAGGACACTTTCAGCACCTGCTGTGAATGCTGCTGTGAAGGTGAGTAGTCATATTCAATACATTACATTTCATTTATGTGTTGTAGATAATCATATTCAATACATTACATTTCATTTTATGTGTTCACTTTACGGGCCGGTTTTACGTGCCGCACCCTGTACAACTTTATACCTCTATTGCAAACGGAAGTAATAGAAATCTACTACCGTCCATGGCTTCAATATTGAACTGAATTTATATGATTCAGTGTCCTGAGAAGTTTCATCTCGATTTTCATCTTCATTTTCATTTTTTTTTTTTTTTTTGAAGTTTAGCTTCACATGATTATGCACAAAGGCTATAGGAGACAGTGATGATGAGATGGATGGTAATGGTGCAATTAAAATGGAAGGAGAAGGGAGAACTACGAGAAGACCCCCCACACAAGGTGTTTCTCCACCAGAGAGCCCATTTGCCTGGAACAGTGAACAAATTAGAGAATCGGGGCCGCGGTGGCTCAGTGGTAGAATGTTCACCTCTGGTGTTTGGGGTCTCCGGTTTGGTCCCAGCTTGGGCTAAGTGAACTTTGTGGAGGACAAACACCGTGTGCGTGGGTTTTCTCGCGGTTCTCCTGTTTCCTCCCACTTTCTTCATTCCGCCACTTCATTCATTTCTCATCATCACCGTTTCCTTTAGCCTAACTGGCACAATCGTGGGACGTAAAACTCAAAGATTTCATTTCATTTTTTTAAATTTTCAAACTAGAGAATCCACATCGATTTACATAGAGCATAAATTATAAAAGATAGAGAGAATTGGTTTCTTGATATGGATTCAATGACCCAAGAAGAAATTTTATCTGATTTTATTGCTCTACTTAAACCAAAACTAGATGTATTGAGTTTCATCTATATCCCTATATTTAAACCGAAAAAAGTTGAATTTATGATATCCTTTTCAAACACTGATCGCTGTAATGATAAAACGGTAATAGAAAGCGCAAAACGAATTTTTGATACGGATTCAGTAACGCACCGACAAATACGATTTCCGACTTGATTCCTTTAGGGGAGAGATGGGCAATGGCGATCATCTAAGAAAAATCGGTTATTACGTAGTTTCATTTGCAAAATATATTGAAACAAATTTGTAAATACGTACTCCAATCCTTCTACAATAAGTGTGTAAATTAAAAAGAGGATCATTCTTTCAGTTCGGAACACGATGGAAAAAACTCAAATTGCTACTTCGATCACCATTCCCATCACTTGTTGGTAATGGCGATCACAGTACAAGCTTATAAACACAAATAGTTTCATAGGCAATTCAAGTTTTTTTTCTTTTGCTAAACTGCGCTTTCGAAAGACTGAGAAACGTCAACTGAATGTTTTATTGACGTTTTTTCAAAGACACGTCATAGATATATCCACGTGGTGAGTCCACAACAGTACAGTCAGCATACACCCACGATCCACAAAGGTTACACCGATACCAAACTTTCGGTGTTTGACTCAAGTAGGCGTATTACCTATCTTAGGTTTAGCCTCTTTTATAATTTTTGGCTGGGGAAGTATTCCAAATGTTTGTTAGGAATGGCGATCATCATGATGGTAAACCGATCACGTTGATCGGCATTCCCAACGTTGCGCCATTTTGAAAATTGAGCTGGTTATATTGTAAAACGTAGTTTATTTGAAATATAACTATGTGTCTTGAATTAGACGTAAATATAACTTTTTATGAATCTTGGTAACTTCAAGATCTTACAACTTAAAATTCTACGTATCATGAGTTGAAATATGCAGATCCTTATAAGAAAGTCAACAAAAACAAGTTTCAGCATGCTGTAGACTTCAGTCTTTTCTGACAACTTCCTCGACAATACACAAGAAACCTTGCTACAAGAAACAGATGGCAACACTAGTTTGACTTCTCCTCGGGTCACGCAAGAGGGCAAAGTGTGCTGATTGCCATTCCCAACTGATCGTCATTCTCTTCCTCTCCCCTACTAAAACGATAAGTGGTAGAAACCTGTACCACTTCCGGTGTCATTTTTATTTCCATTGACATAAACCGTTAACAGATAGCAAGAAATGGATTTCCGATTCAGATTCAGCGACCCAAGAAGTCTCACCTGGGCTTTTGTTATTCTACTTAAACCAAAAGTATTAAAAACTAGTAGAATTTCCAGTGTTAATTATATATATATATATATATATATATATATATATATATATATATATATATATATATATATATATATATATATATATATATATATATATATATATATATAGTAATTATTATTAGAGGTAGCGATAGACTACTATTGATACGTAAGTATTTAGCGTCCACAGAACAGGTTCCAAGTATTTGCTCATTCCTTAATGACAACCGGAAGTTGTGGATGTACTACTTTCGGTTTCAATATTGAAAGTACAGTAGGACGTCGATAATCCGAACGTCAAAAATACGAACGCGGTCCCTAGAAGATTTTAACATTTTGTCTTAGCGCTAGCGATAAACAAACTTGTGTGAAATCAGTGTTTTTACATAAGCTCATTCATATGTAATTGTTTGTTATACATATTCAACGAACTTAAAACGTTCGTTACTGAATTCTCTATGTCTGTCAGTCAGTCTGTCTGTCTGTTATTTGCGATTTTTTCAATTTTCAACAGTACATTTGATAGAGCTTCAAAAACTATAAGAGAAAGTGATTAAATTTTTCGCGTCACTCTTACCGTTCCCGCGATATTGGTCAAATACTGGCCGACTTCCAGAGATTTAAGGAGCCATATCTCGGGAACCGTAAGTCATAGAGAGATTATATTCGTGTTGTTTATTACCTAAGAGGATGGTGAACCTTTTGGTACCAAATACTAACCGATGGCCACTGGTTTGGCGAATGTCCAGTTGTATAGTGGCCACCAATTAATATCAATACCAAAATGTTTACCTTTCTCTTAGGTATTGACTAACACCAATATCATCTCTCTATGACTTACCGTTCCAGTGATATTGGCAAAAAATGGCTGGTTTGGCCAATTTCTGCCTATTTAAGGAGCCATAGCTCAGGAACCATAAGTTGTAGAGAGATGATATTGATGTTGATCAATACCTAAGAAGATGGTGAACTTTTTGGTACCAAATAGTAACCGGTGGCCACTGTCCAACTAACCACTGCTTTGGCCAGTGTCCAGTTGTATAGTGGCCATCAATTAATATTGATACGAAAATGTGTAACGCTCTATTAGGGATTGATTAACACCAATGTAGTCTCTCTATGACTTACCGTTCACGTGATATTGGCCAAAAATGGCCAATTTCTAGATATTTAAGGAGCCATAGCTCGGGAACCATAAGCTGTAGAGAAATGATATTGGCGTTGATCAGTACCTCAGAGAATGGAAAAAATTTGGTACTAAATAGTAACCGGTGGCCACTGTCCAACTGGCCACTGGTTTGGCCAATTGTCAGTTGGCCAGTGGCCACTAATTAATATCGGTACCAAATTGTTTACCTTCCTCTTAGACATGGAATAACACCAATATCATCCCTCTATGACTTACCGTTCCCTTGATATTGGCCAAAGTCGCCAATTTCTAGATATTTAACGAGCCGTAGCTTGGGAACCATTAGTTGTAGAGAGATGATACTGATGTTGACCAATACCTAAGAGGATGGAAAAGATTTTGGTACTAAATAGTAACCGGTGGCCACTGTCCAACTGAACCATTGGTTTGGACAATGGCCAGTTGGCCAGTGGCCACCAACTAATATAGGTACCAAAATTTTTACCATCCCCTTAGGTATTGATTAAGACCCATATCATCTCTCTATGACTTACAGTTCTCGTGATATTGGCCAAAAAATGGCCAATTTCTAGATATTTAATGAGCCTTAGTTCGGGAGCCATAAGTTGTAGAGATATGATATTGATGTTGATGAATATCTAAGAGGATGAAAAATATTTTGGTATCAAATAGTAACGCGTGGCCACTGTTCAACTGGCCATTGGTTTATCCAATGGCCAGTCGGCCAGTGACCACCAACTAATATTGGTACCAAAATTTTTATCATCCTCTTAGGTATTGATTAATACCCATATAATCTCTCTATGATTTACCGTTCCCGTGATATTGGCCAAAAACGGCCAATTTCTAGATATTTAACGAGCCATAGCTTGGGAACCATAAGTTGTAGAGAGATATGATATTGGTGTTGATCAATACCTAAGAGGATGGTGAACATTTTAATACCAAATAGTAACCAGTGCCCACTGATTAGCTGTCTACTGACAAACTAGCTACCGTTCCCCAGATATTGGCCAAAAAGTTCAAATTTCTAGATATTTAAGCAGCCATATCTCGAGAACTGTAAGTCATAGAGAAATAATATTTTACTAATTTTTGCGAGAGAGAGAAGAAGGTGCGGAAAAAAAAATTTACGTTTACATCTAGGAACAATGACAGTATTCATTCCCACTCCATCTCTGCATTCTTTTTAAGTTCTGGCAATGCTCATGAAGCATTCTCAACTGCTTTTATTTTTATTTTTCGTTAGGTCTATACAACTTAAGTTTTAAGTGTGAGTTATAAGAACAGTGTAATTTAATGTACGAGCAGGTTCTTAAGAAACATTACATGTAAGTAGCCTTACGTACGGTATTAATTACTGTATGTAGTGTATAACCACTGTATCGATAAAAAAACATGCCGTACAGTATATTTAAGCCTAAATGGCATTTTCTTGATCATTTTCAAAAATCCGAACAATTTGAAAATCCGAACTATCTATGGTCTCCAATTAGTTCGGATTATCGACGTCCTACTGTACATAATGTAGAAGTCTACTGTATTTTTACAATCTGAAGCTGAATTAATTTATTATTATTCCTTTGGAAATACTGAAATATTAGTGTGGTTTAATAACAATGTAATGTCCACATGCTGTATTTGCCAATCATTGGCTGTAATTATGATGTTACCTATTTAACAGTAAATATTTTAGATTCAATTTCAAGTGATAAATTTAGGGTCGTTTGCAAAATATAAATTTTATTAGTAGTAAACATTTTACGCTTACAATTCTCAACTCTTTCTTTAAAAAAAACTAACTAAAATGAATGCATCACTGTTGATATTAAGAAATCAAACGCCTCTAAAAATATTTTAAGCACGTTTATAATTCTAATATTTAACTTAAATATTGTACAAGAAAGATAGAAAAGTAACCTTACCTTGATTCCTGGGGGGAAAATAAATGAATTTTGATTGGAAAGATCTAAAAAAAATAGTCAAGGACCCCAAACAATCATTATGCAAAATATATTATGACGACCATATCAAGTGGAATATGATCCATTGGAAAAATGTAATTTACAAAGCAAGGAATGCTATTTTTAATTTTGTTCCCTCAAAGTTGACATATCATACAAACCAACGCATAAAACATATTCTAAATCAATCTCAATTTATGGCTGCTGAAGAATGAAAAATATGTTAAAAAAGTGTAAAGGAAAAAGAATCTATCAAAAATAAATTGCTCTCTTTTTACAACATATTTTACTGTCAGATTTTTTCTTTACATGAAAAACATTACTGTTGTCCTTTATTAAACTAATTTAGCGATCTTTTAAAAAAAAGAAATCACATAAATGGAATACATTTATTGATATGTTAATATGGAAATATATGAAAGAGTGTAATGACCGTAAATTTTTAAAGAGGAAACTGAAATATAAATTTTAATATCCCTATAACTACCACTTTATGTCATTCAGATTGAAGACACCTTGTATGGTGATAAATAAGCGACTTGTTAAGGTCTTTTGTCCCCCTTGTATCGATTTTTGACAATTATTCGAATACGAATTCAATCAATCATAGTATATATAACAAATAACTATATTATCTGTAAATCTTTTGATTCCTTACAGCAATCACCATTAGTTTGACTGTGTGGTAGTTATAACTGAAGAGTCGAACTTAAGCAGTTTTTGTTAGGGTAATCTACGAATGTTTTGGACACATCCAGGTTATTGTTGAAAGCATTTTACATCAATTGAATTGTTTCATCATTAAAACAAAACAGATAATTAAACAATTGAAACACTGATTTCCCTTTTTGGCTTTTCATGTTTGTAATAATGACTAAGGAAACATTCAAGCCGCCTTACAACATTGTACAGTCTTGCAACTTGGTACATTCCAGATGTATGTAAAGAAGCATGCAGAATCTATATATGAGGCAAAGATCATAAGAAATCGGACAACTACAAACCAATACCACTTATTTAAGGATTGTCAAAGCTACTAGACAAAACCATAACAAACAGAGTACATACCTACATGGAAGAAACAAAGCAAATCTAACTGGATCAAACAGGATTTAGACCCAATCATGGGCCCGTGAACCAACTAAAAATACCTATATATAATGATGTGGAGAAAGTCCAGAATGAATGACAGAAGCCACCAGCTGCCTTTCTATATCTCATCGTAGCATTTGATAGCATCATTGACGATGGCTTAATCACCAATTTACGCCAATAAAGCTGCCATTGACAATCATCCCCAGACTTAAAATTTTCTCTCACAACGTACAACCAGGATCAAAATAGGTCAACACTTCAAGATTCAAAGAGATGCAATTCAGTTAGAAAAACGAGTATCACAAAGAAGGGTAGTTTTTCCACTACCACATATATTATATGTCCATGACACACCAAACAAATTAATCAAAAAATGTAAAATTGGCCTCATTCGCTGTTGAGACGGCGTATTGGATATCCACAATATGTACAAAACACGCCTTGAGCAAACTAAAAAAACAAACTAACGCGTTCAAAAAATGGTGTGACAGATGGTACTTCAAGCTAAATCAAAAACAAAAGATAATACTCTTCTATTAATCCTATGTTTAGTCCGGGGTTGGGTATCTTGATTAGTTTTTCAAACTGGCATTGCAGTTACTGCCTGCAATTGTAAATTATGCAACCCACATTTACCATGTGTTTCTTTGATTGCCTAAACATTTTATCAAGTACCTGGAACTTACAAATCTTTATGTATATGCTACTGGTTGCCCAAGTTCAATCTGACCGTAAACCAAGAAACAGCTACAAGAAAATTTATGTTTTGGTATAAAATCTTGTTTCTCCGCTGTTCTCCAATCGGGAAACGTTTCATCCTGAGCTTCAGAGAGCTCAATTTGCAAATTCAAAGCCACAAACAGTTATTTTGAGTATGTTAACATCATTATTTACAGAATCACCTCTTTTTTGTTACTGCTATACTATGTAAAGATTTTTTGAAATAAAGTTCTTGTAAATAGCGTTCAAATGTTCTACCCTTCGAATTTTACCAGCCTCATAAATCTTGTCTATATATTAATAGCGGTGTCTGTGAACAAAAACTTCAGATCCAAATTGAAAGTGATTATGTTTGTGATTCTTAATCTCTTGAATCACCCGACCAATCTCAATTAAATTTTTGACGTAGATGCAGTTCTGGCCTGGGAGTGTTTTTAGCTATTCACTTTAACGGTAGAAGTTAAGGGAGGGGGAGGAGGGGAATTATAAAAAAATAAAACTTAATATCTCTTGAACCAAACGACCAATTTCGATCAAATTTTCAACATAGATGACGTTTGTACCTGGGATGGATTTTATCATTTCACTTTGGCGGAATAACGTAGGACATGGGGCGTAGGGGGAGATATACAAAAATCAATAAATATAAACATAAAAGTGACCATGTTCGTGAGTTGATAACTCTTGAACCACCCGATCGATCTCAATCAAATTTTCAACATAGATGAAGTTCAAACCTGGGAAGTTTTTATTATTTCATTTTGATGCTAGAACTTAGGGGAGGGGAAGAGAGGAGGGCAAATATATGAAAATGAATAAAACTTAATATCTCTTGAACCAAACGACCAATTTCGATCAAATTTTCAACATAGATGACGTTTGTACCTGGGATGGATTTTATCATTTCACTTTGGCGGAATAACGTAGGACATGGGGCGTAGGGGGAGATATACAAAAATCAATAAATATAAACATAAAAGTGACCATGTTCGTGAGTTAATAACTCTTGAACCACCCGATCGATCTCGATCAAAGTTTCAACATAGATGAAGTTCGGACCTGGGGTGTTTTCGTCATTTTACTTTGACGGCACAATATAGGGGAAAGGAAAGGGGGACATATATGTAAAAAAAAGTGACTGTTTGTGTGACTTCATCACGCTTAAACCACCGAACTGATCTTAATCAAACATAGATGAGGTTCGGATCTGGGGTGTTTTTTGTCATTTCCCTTTGACGGTTGAGGGGAGGGGAGAGATATATAATAATAAATCAAACTTAATTACTCTTGAACCACCTGACCGGTCTCGATCAAATTTTCAACATAGATGACGTTCGAACCTGAAAAGTTTTTTAAAAAAATATTTTCACTTTGACGGTAGAACCTAGGGGAAGGGAAGATTAATATATAAAAATAAATAGAACTTAATTCTTGAACCACCTAACCGATCTCGATCAAATTGTCAACATATAAGACATTCGGGACTGGGATAATTTTTATCACGTCGTGCCCCGAAAAATGGGGAGGGGAGAGGGATATATAAAAATCACCGAAAATCACCAACATCAAAGAGCAGTTTAGTAATAGTAAAAACGGAACTTATTACTATTTTTCCTTACTTTAATCAAGCGAAATCGGGGCGTGTCTTAGATTCGAGGACGTCTTAAATTCGAGTAATGATCGAGAAATTCTTAAAGATATTATTAACGTGTTATTAAAACTACTTTGGTAGCCATAAATATTTTTAATTTTCTATCATATTCAATCATTCAGACAACAATAGTGTTCTGCGTTGCACACGACGTACGGGTTTGCTAGTATATAGTTAGTCAATAAAGAGCTAGCAATAATTCCACTAATAAAAAGTATTCACGTTTGGCTAAATTTCCAGTTGTGTTTCTTATAATAATTTGAGGATGCTCAATATATATATATATATATACATAATCTCGAGAAAAATTACTTCAAATTTGCCGCATATGCCAATAGAAGTGGTCAAGCTTTGATACATTTATGATTACGCTTTTATACTAATTTGAGGATCCTGAATTCAATGGAACTATTTTCCAACACGTTTGTTTATGGAGTCACCAGAAAAATTACCTCAAAGTTGGGATATTTATATTTATTTATATCCCAAATTTCAGATCAGTTTTCTAGGGATTCCATTGACGTGTATTTTTAAAAATAGGTCTATTGGATTGAGAGTTCTCAAATTACTATAAAAGGTACAAAATTAGAACGTATGCAAGCTTGGACACTTTTATAATTGGCATACATATTGAACTATTTACCAAAACGTTAATCTAACAGCTTTATAAACAATTCATTGGAAATGGAAAGTCAATTGCATCCAGCGATTTGCACATTTCCTTTCATATCCAATGATTGATTTTGTTCGATTCTGGATTTGTTTACAATTTTCTCTACACTATACAGTAATTAAATGCTGTTTCGTGTTACTGTTATCTTTTCACTAAAATTGAAATATTTTTTTTTAAAAAAAGTTCAAAATAATGGTAGAAATAAGCCATATCTAGTGATAATTATAGAGCGAAAACTAACAAATAGGAAGAAGCAGATTCAACGTCCAAAGAACAGGTTGTATTTCTACTCTTATTTCTCTAGGAAAATCGGTAGTGGATATCTATTACTACTCCTGCTTTGAATACTCATTTTCATAGAGTAGAAATGAGGAGAGATAGGTACAAATGCCTTATTTAAAATATAGATTTAACATCTTAAGGAAAGATTTAATCTTCACCATTATCAATCTATTCAAAGCAGAAATGGTAGAAAGGTTGAGTTTTTGGTTTCAACATTGTTCACCACAAAGAAAGAAAGTAAAGAAAAGAGATAATACAGAGAGAAACTATTTTCTGATATAGATTCAGTATCGCTAAAAGTAGCGTCTGTCTCTGTGCTTGTATTAAAAAAGAGAACAGAAAATTGTAGAAGTCTGTAAGAAAACTTTCGGTTTCAATTTTTGTTCCCTTAGTGAGAAAACAGTAATAGTTGGCAAAAAATGTTTTCTCACATTGATTCACCGGCTCAAAAGAATGTTGTATCTGTGACCTTATGTGTCTATTGCAATCGGAAGTGATATCTCTACACTTCCGGGTTCAATTTTGAGTCCATATGGTATAAAACCAACTGTTCTTTCACAATGTCAAGCGCAATTCATCTTTTTTAAAAACCTGTTTATGATTTCTCTCACCCAGCAGAGTAAATATTAAAATTTAATAGATCACTTAAAATATAGTAAAATGCCAAACAATAAATTTTTCACTACTGCAAAGACAACGTAACTGCGTGATAAAAACGAAAGAAAGAAGTGTCCACAATAAGAGAAACAATCCTATTCCTGAAAATTTAAAATCAAGTGCAAACGGCATAACTAAATTCCACACTACACTTAATGTATGGATATGTAGTAACAATTGCAAAGAAACCCCTCCTTTACAGAATTATTGTCTTGCAAACACTTTTTCGCTTCTCCTGTGAAATTAATATTTTATGACTTACACTACTTTACTTCTCAGCCCCAGATATTCAGTAAACGGTATGTGAATCATATCGCTACCCTGTGCATTATGTATTTCAGCACTTGGTAAACAGCTGTTCACTAGTACAGTGGTCAACTCAGGTGCAAAAGTTTCATTGGTGCACAGTATTTCATTAAGGACAGGGGCCGCGGTGGCTCAGTGGTAGAGCGTTCACCTCTGGTGCTTGGGGTCTCGGGTTCGATCTCAGCCCCCGCCAAGTGAACTTTGTGGTGGGCAAACACCGTGTGCGTGGGTTTTCTCGGGGTTCTCCCGTTTCCTCCCACTTTCTTAATTCCACCATTTCATTCATTACTCATCATCACCGTCTCCTTTAGCCTAACCGGCATAACCGTGGGACGTAAAACTCAAAGATTTCAATTCATTTTTTTCATTAAGGACACAATATTGATGTTTTCTGCTTGGGTCCCTTCAATGTCCTAATCGTTAACATTATATCTGTATCTTAGTAATTGACTTTTTTCATATCCCTTTAAATACTCTGTTCATCGGTTTTTCCGATTAATTTTCTCAAATTAATTTCCTTAAGGAAAACTGGAAAGGATAAGGCTTTACATAACCATAAAAAATAAATTTACCTTCTCACATTTGACTCATTATTTTTATTATTGGAATAAATTCTGCTAAAGGCAATAAAGAAGAATAAGCTAAACGCACATTTATGAATAAATGGCCTTGCATTTATAATAGTGATAAAGAATATCTCGTCAACAATTTGTCGAAGGGTCGTATCTCAAAATCTCACTTTTTCAGATATAAAGAAAGAAACAATAATTACGTGGACAGGAAGGCAGTTGAATACGTAATAGCTTGTCACCTATCCCAGATAATAATTATGTGGAATTATTTATCAATTATTGCATATTTAACTTCCTCCTCTGTGGAATTATACTTCTTTCTTTATGTCTGAAAAAGTGAGATTTTGAGATACGACTCTTCGTCAAATTGTTTATGCAACCCACAATTCCTCAGTGTTTCAAGGGTTGCATATCAGAGCTATATGAAACGCATTATGAATGAATGAGATGTGGATAACAATCGTTAAGATGTTAACGGATGTTTCCCGTGAAAATGTTAACGGATTGACACCATTAATGATTTCTGTCGAGATAATAGCTCTATAAATAAGATTTTTTTTAAAAAATCGTTATTCAAGCGTTATCGTATGGAGTACTAGACGTAGCTACTAACACCAATCTGATGAGGTTCATTAACGTGCTCGTAATAAGAGACTATTTGTTTGGTGCCCGTAAATATTGCCGAATGAGATATACATCGTTATTCCATAGCATACTTTAAGAAACAAAAGTTGGGTTGGTCTGTCCAGAATTTGATTTCTGTTTCCGGCAACAATCCTACAGAATTCGCCGATCTATAGTTGAACATAAGATCCAAACTACATTTGACCCCACAGGGACAGAAATCCTTGTGTCCTATAAGCACTGTGACTATTTACCTACAAGGATCTCTGCTTTTATGATTGATTAAAACTAAATTATGTTGGCCGTGAACAAGTACTCACATCAAAGCTTTCCCCTTATCGTCGGTTGGATTGAAGTTTAGCGACCTTTTCAGCACCCATAAGACATGGATCTACAAGTTAAGGTGGGATCCGAAGCACATAAGCTTCCACCGGGAATCGAGCCCTGGTCTCTCGCACCAAAAGTACATACTTCTTCAATGTTAACTGTAGTCCAATGATTAGCACTCACACTTTTAGCCCGGGTCTGCTTTTGTGTACGGAAACACAGAATTTTCGGAGTTAGGAGAAAAGTATGAGGGAATTGGAAAGCTCGAGAATAATATTGCCTACGAGACCAAAAATAAGATTTTCTCTTCTCTCGTAAATATTGTACAAGTCTCGTTTCGTTTCAATTGTCTAAAAAATATTTTTCGTCTCGATTTTCGAAGAATTCTTTCTAATTTCGATTCAATTTTCAGAAAGCTTTTCCCGTCTTGTTTTGTAAATATATGTACAAAATGTGTGCCTTGATTGTTTTCTTAATGTCATCTAGAAGATGACATCATAATCATTCTGCGTCTCTAAAAGTCTGCCAAGGTCATATTTACTATTAAAGTATGTTTTGTAGTATCTTGTACATCTTTAAATGTTAATAAATGCTCTTCATTGTGTTCGTACAATCACTATATCAATTTATAGCCTTTATACTATGAGTCATGTAACATTAAAATAGAGTTTGAGATCTAAAATTTCGGTGAATTGGTTTTGCCCACAAGATTTTTTTTTAAATTCTCGTCTCGTTTCGTACTTCTCGCCTCGAATATCGTCTCATTTTCGTGATGAGACGAGGAATGTTTCGTCTCATGAGTAACACTAGTCAAGGGGCAGAACAATGACGATGCGAGCCAATATGTTGACCACATAATTATCCGAGAAAGGTCTATCCATTGATAGCCTTCTTGAGCCATAAAGCCAGATAATTTAGTCTAATTTAGTGTAAAGTGAACTCCAAGAAAATGGGCGAGTTGCGCCTGCACCCTCAGCTCGCTGTTGTCAAATCTACTTTCAAAGCGTGCACGAAAGATGAAACCTTGACAGTGACTGAGCGAGACAAGTGTTAATATGGCTAGTGCGTAGGATGCTCATTGGCTGTTGCTCTCGTAACCCATTTTTGTTGCGCCCGCAACCCGCCTATTTTCTTGGAGTTCACTTTAATTACTACTAACTTATCGAAATAAAATGAAATCTTTAATGTCATTTTAGGAAACTGGTAATGAATGGAGGCAAACTATTGGAAAAATTCGTGGAATGAGAAGGTAACGTGAAACGTAGAATCCCAAGCAAACTCCCGAATGTGATGTTGTCCATTGGAACTAAAACAGCGTGGGATCAAATCACAAACCTTTGCTCCTGAGTTGACCACTGTACTAGTGAACAACTGTTTACCAAGTGCTGAAATACATAATGCACAGGGTAGCGATATGATTCACATACCATTTACTGAATATCTGGGGCTGAGAAGTAAAGTAGTGTAAGTCATAAAATATTAATTTCACAGGAGAAGCGAAAAAGTGTTTGCACGACAATAATTCTGCTGAACTGCGTCGATTGTTTATTGACGGAAAAATTGTTCACTTCCTGCGTTCCAGTTGTACACATCTCAAAACATTCCTAGTGTACCCCGTACTAATGTCAGTGAAGAAAAATATGATAAATGAATTTCGGCCAAAAAGTAATTTGGCATAATTTACCTCTCAGCCCCAGATATATAAACTAAGGAAAATTTATGATCTCGAATTTCTTTTCACTAAAACCGGAATGAACAACGTTTCAGAATTGCTCTATGACTATATGGTTAGCATATGCTCTTTTCGCGCTTGAGGACCAAACTCGATTTCTAGTGAAATCTCATATGAATCCCATGATAAACTGTAGTTTCACGTCTTCTCTTGCTTCCTTGCAGGAAAAAATGTTTAACTGCAAATTAACCGGCCATCTTAGCTTTTGTTTTACATTCTAGAATTACGTTATGACAGTACTGAATATACATGAGACAGGGAGCATGGTGAGTCAGTGGAGGTTTACTGGACATCTCATCCACAGATCGTGGTTTTATATACCATTAAGTATGTATAAAGTATCAAACGCTTTAGAGAGTACTTTTTCCTACAAATTTAGTTATTATTCGCTTAACAATCAGAAGAAGAATTTAAAAAGGTAGTAGAGCACTCCATTCTAGTGTGAGGGATACTTGGTTCGATTCCCGGCCACGCGAGTTTGTAGTAGGCATCGTGTCAGAAGTTTTTCTCAAGATCTCGTCTCCTACATTTTCATTTCACTAATTGTTTCATAATTATTTAATTTCATTAATTGACCCACCCTGCTTTAGTCTAAAATGCATAATTAAGGGAAGTAAAACTAAAAATTTAATTTTTATCTGTATATACATAAAAGGATATAATTTGAAAATGCATTAAGGATATATGAGATGAATATCATATTAATGTGAAATTGCGTATTTGTAATAATACTGAACTGAATATTAGTCTCTCTCTGATTTTTTTTAATTATCTTGTGCTCAAACGAAATCTGTTAGAACGTCGGAATGTAGCAAAAAAAAAAAAAAAAAAAGCATTGCGAACGTGATTACAGTCCTTAATATTCGTTCTAATATGCTTCTTCTTAATGCAAACATACTCAATATTCTATTCTGAAGATAGAGAAATACTTACGTGAAAAATAAAGTGCCAACATTTCCGAAGAAAAATGAGATATCCATAAGAGTGATACCTCACAACACCCTTTCACCACACGTGTGTACTTTGTGCTGCAAACTCTTCAGTAACTCTACCACTGACAAGTCATGCTATATAACATTGAATTGAATCGATTGTCTTTTGTCACATGTCATGTATACGTGTCTTCTTTATTCTTTTCCACAAATTACAAATTCATATATGGTTTTGAGAGAAAAATAATACCTATTATAACAAAGTAAATACCCATACCTACATGTATGTACCTGGAATATCTCTAGAGCGTTGTTTGATTTAGTTATTTTGACAATTAATATTTGGCTTCGTAAAACTGTTATCATTAAACACCGTCATTTATACAGTGTTGGGAAAACGACAACGAAAATACTAGGTAGATATATAATAATGACAACCTTCTGTAAAGAATATTGACATTTATTTTACTTTTATTACATCAATTTGCATTGTTAAGATCATTTGATTTCAAAGGGAATATCGTGTTCAAATACGAATAATGATTCAGTCGACGCAACGTAGTGAACAAGTAATAATTTTTTTAAAAAAGGAAAACTTCTGATGACAGAAACATTAGATTACATACATCATTAGAACTATTATAGCAAACGATTTGGTATATTAATGGAAAAACACTTTGCTAGTCGAATAGATTTTGTTACTGCTCTTAAGAAAATGAAGTTATTCAATACACTTTGTATCATTTAAAAGAGCTTTCAAACACGCAATCGTTGTTGGATGTGACAAATGCCAACACACGAATTCCCAAGGTAAAGGGTTTAAATAGCATTTTTTTTTAATAATCTCACTGTATGATATATCGTATTAGGATAAATATACCTAATTTCATAGTATATTGATTGTTTTGATGGAGCTATTATCAATAAGATAATTAGAAAATAATAATAGACCAGATTATTTTTTATCTTCATTTTAGCATTTGTTGTCATATTTCTACATTTAGAAATTTAGTAATTTTGCCTTGAAGTTCAGACTATAATGTTAAAAGTTTAAATTGTAAAAAAAAAAAAAAAAAAAAAACGCTGTCCGTTGCCATAGAAACCGCCGTTTCCAGGGCAACAGATCTTGTCACGGTTAGCCAATTGTAAGAAAACGGTAAAAATAAAAAAGGTAGTAAACGAAGAAGAGCAGTGTAGAGGAGTCGCTAAAATTAATTCTCTTTTAACGAGGGCGATCACTAAACAACACCTACTAATTGAAATCATGATTATTTTCCAATAAAGTAAATTTCAATAAACTTTCTTGTTATTGTTCGTCCCTCAATGCATACTCATCTCATTGTTAATTATCCCATATCGGACTCCCGAAGAAAACTCATCGAAACAACTTATTGACCGCACCAATAGCGACTACTCTCAGTCATGACTCCGTTTTCTTTCATTCAGAAATAGAAAAGAAAGAGAAGAAAGTAGAAGGGTAAAAGAAGGAGGTAGGAAAAGGGGAGGAAAAGAAAGAAAAGAAACAAATAGAGTATTTTATTAAGAAACAGATTACTGGATAATTCCGGAATATAGCGAGAAGTCGAGAAAGTTGTTGAAAGATGAATCATTTTTAAATGTTATTAACGATTAATCAATTTTAGAATGCTTCAAAATAGACACATGTTCCCTCATACCATCCAGACCTAGCTCCAGGCACTACGTTCGTGGGGTTGCCCAGATCTAGACCAGGAAAGAGAAAATCGAAATCATTTTTTTTGTAATGTTATTCCAACCGGTAATTGATAACCATCCAGCATCTGAACTCTGTTCGCTAGGATCGACCACACATATGAATTAGCCAAGAAAGAAAAAAAAATCAAACTTATAAACTCAATATAAATTTATGTATCGTATCAATAAGAGTTTCAACTTCCTGGAAGAAAGATGTCGTATTTAGGCTCATCCTGCTATTTTCGTTTCACTCCTAGAGCCGATTTAAACCATTAGTAGCGGTCCTTCATGACCTAGGTTATTTACCTTAACACATATATTAAAACATGACACATATATTATAGATGTTAATATGACAAATGATATCACTAAAATTACTTAAATTAAATCTATCATGCATTCACTCGCTCACTCACTCAGGACAGTGTATATATGTTTAAAGGAAACTAACTAACTACAGGGATACAAATAATTTATTACATCCATAGTGGAAAAAAAAGAAATAATTATAAAGAAAATATTAAAAGCACAAGTTCTTGGTTATATATCAATAGAATACATAAAGTTATACTTTAGTAAATCTTTATATGTTCAATCATATTGACAAATGGAAAGAAAAAAAATAATACATGTATCATATCTTAGGCATGCTAAAGCAAAATTATGATTTGCGACATACGCAAAGGAGACACTTATTTCACTTAAAAAAAATATGGACAAAGAGGAAAGAAAAGAAAAAAAACTTTTAGGTGTACTAGAACTTATGAGTCTCTATCTCGCATTGAGCAATAAAATATTAATAATTCTGAGCGTTCAAATCACAAATCACGCACTACTCGTAGTGTCCAAAAACATTTCGCTCCATTTAACTTAGTTTGTGTTTGTATCTATCTATCTATCTATCTATCTATCTATCTATCTATCTATCTATCTATCTATATATATATATATATATATATATATATATATATATATATATATATATATAACTATTGGTTTATAAAACCATTCATCAACTATATTTAGTTTGTAACTCTTAGCAGTTTATATCTGCACTCGCACATTGCGACGTTTATACCCATCTAGGGATTTTGAAAATCACTTTCGCCAGAGGATGTTTCTCCTCTTAGTCAGTCCATTTCCAAACTTATTAATTGGATAATTTCAAGTTATTTGTTCAACACTGGGACACGTCATGAAACCTTTCCTTAGGATCACTTTTGTATATATGTATATATGGTTCGAATTTAAAACGATCTTCCACAGGTGTACGGAGTATGATGGTTTAAATTGAGGATAAAAAAAAAACACTGGTCAAGTCACAGGATACATATGCAGATGAGAAGGATTATAGGTACACTTTCCACAATGGTTTTAGGTTGGTAGTTCAGGGATAATATTCATTATGATGTGGGTTACGTTTAGACCTGCCGTTACTTCTCAATACATGCCATTAAATAATTACATAGGTTACCATTTACATCTATTCAGAAGAAAAGAAAAATTACTTGAGTGCACGGCGGTATTCTTGACAAAATCTATATTCTTATATTCGTCGGAAAACTTACTGGTAAACTATAGCAACCAATACACGTTTGGGGGGACAGACACGAGCGCTCTTACATATATCCATATAATACATTTAATATCATACTTTACTTTAACATCATATCCACATACTAAGCACATGTACATTTCGACGTATTCATTTATCTCTATATATATATATATATATTTATATTCAATAAATGCGCAGACAGTTTAAGTAATAACCCCAACAATAATTTTAGACAAGGTTGCAAACATTGTACAAGAAAACAAATGACTTCCGACATTACATATAGAAAAGAATTGAATTTTTTATCTGATACCGCTCGTCTATAAATTTTAACTTTCATATATTCAATTAGTGCTTAAATAATTAAAAAAAGACTTTGTGAGGCAGGCACGTAACACAGAACATTCCTAAAGATATAACTAGATAACCTATAATACAATTTCTGGGCCCAGGTTAACTACAAGATAAACGAAAACCAAAAACAGAAAGGAAAGTGACCAATGGATTAAAAAAAAACTTAAAGGGACGACGGTGAAAGAACGTAATTAAAGTGTCGTCAAATACGAAGTCTTTATTCATTTCGGCGATAGGTCAAAATGTGATGGAGGACCCAATCATTATCTACTTTATCCATGAATCGTGTCTTGCAACGTCTCAGCTGGTAATTTCAGATCAGAGTTGTACGTTAAATAAATCGTAAGCGACAAGTTCAAAATCGAGGGGGGGGGGGAAAGGTTGAAATTAAAAAAACTCTAGAGAAGAAATAGAAGAAGTATAGGTAAAAAGAGAAGAGACAGAACACTACAACTACGAAAGATAAGGGGTCGAATTTACGTATACAACATACTATAACCAAATATTCTCTTTTATGCCAAAAAGGGTTCGGCTTACCAAATAAATAGCCGATAAAAGATCTCTGCGAAGATGAGACAAGTCTGTGTCCCCGATGGGATTTTCGGAAATACAAAGGCTTTAGGGAAATCCCACCACTCACCGTATCCGGTCAACACCCTTGCAGATCCCGGAATCCTCTGGAAGGTTAGAGACGGCGTTAATTTAGAATTTCAAAAGAAAAAAAAATCATCCGACCTCTTGGAAACTAGAAGATTCAGAATAATAATGAAATTAGAGTAATAGCTAAGATATCCCTAATTAGTGATTTGCCAAAATAAAAAAAAAATTAAATAAACTGGATTTTGGATCGGTGACTTCTATTGCCAAACTTCACCGATAGCTTCACAGAATGCGCTAAATTCTGAGGCATCGATTAATTTCCATCCCTATCTAGTTTGGAAACTGAGAAAAGAAAACGAAAAATATTCAAGGGGGGAGGGGTCGATGCCCGGGTACGGTATAATAAATTTTTAATAACTAATTATTTTGATTCTGTAACCCTGTCAGAGCTGTCGCCTCCATGAACATTGTAAGCTAGCCCGAGTAGGTAACGTGAAGGAAAAAAAATCTCACGGAGCAGGATATTCTATTTTAAAACCGACCAGAAAATATAATTCATTACAGCCCCGTTCTACAGCTACTATTGTCTTTTGCATAATTGATTATTAAATATGTCTAGTCAGCGATTGTACGATGCTACCCATGCTATCAGATGATATTACTATGGTTGATCATTACTATAACACATCAAACTACAAAGTATTACCATAGTACGACTATATATCGCCCTCCGGTCCGCGTGATATTCCGGTGCAGGGGTCAGAACCTGAGATGTTTGTAGCTATACGTATCTACGTGGCGAAGTATTCACTGGGCTACTATATATTTAACTATATGGGTGTCCTATCTTCTATATTCATCTACTACAATATTCATATACTTCATATTCATATTCATATTAATATTCATATAATATTCATATCATCATCTTTTTCATTTACTACGACGCTATATTCTACAAACACCCTGTTTCCTCTATCTACGCCCAGCCTACATACACATTTCATCATAATACTTAAAATCTATAGTCACTACAAACATTTCCCATTCCGATCGCTGCACGACAACCTCACTCGAACTCAAGACTCTTTCACCACACACACAATACTATGTAATACCTGGTAGCTTTATTAAGAACGAAAAAAAAATCATACGTATGTTCACTGAAAAATAGAATTATCTGCGATAATATTTAATGTTTATGAAATTCTGACAACAATGAAATTATTCTGCAGCCACACACACAAAAAAAAAGAAATGAACATTTAATATAATATCAAAGCGAAGAACTAGCATCATATCGCCCGACTTCTGTTAAGAAATTACGTATTGTTTATTTACTTAAATATTTCGATTTCTAGACTAAGCAGAATGTTGTAATTTTCAGAATATATTAATTTTGGGTCACTTAACCTAACTGTACATCCATATGGGCTGGGAATTATACCTTCTAGGTTTTATTTCGAAAAGAAAGGTCAATTCCATGGAAACTAAATCACTAAGAGCATCGACATAAGAATGACGGTTAGTACTGACTTTTGACACTGGGGGCTAGCGACGATATGATCAACCCTTGAACCACTGAATGTGACCTTGTACACGGAATTATTGTACTATATTACGTTCACTTTCAAATATTGTTTATAAGTTCATTTAATGACGGAATAATAAAAAAAATTATCGCATAGTAAATACTACACTGTCCATATTTAATTATCTCACACACTCTTTCATCACTTAACTACCACTACTACTGATACTACATTACGAACACATACATGCCACATCCATACTACACACTACATTAATACATGTTATACTAATAAATATACACAGACAACATTCAGATTTTACCATTTTAAATCGGCTCTATGAAAGGTAACGAAAGGAAAGGGAAAGAAAAGAACAGGGCCAACTGGCCCTTGTATTCACTAAATCACATTCTTAACTAAACCTGTTTAATCAATGCCCCCGAGGGGACGTATCAAAGTGTTGACTAACAATAGGACCCCTGCCCTGAAGGGGCAGGAACTCGGAACAAACTACATGTTCAACTCATCCCGCTGGAAGCTGTACTCCCAATTTGGGAGTAGACAGGAGCCCTCTTGAAACTTTACACGTGCATTATGATTACTATCCTAACTACAAAGAAATTAAATACTGCCATGTTACTAATAAAATAAATACAAAAAGAAATCACATTCACTACATACACGAAAACAAACGGCAGTGAGGCAGGCCTTACGTAACTCGAAAAGAAATAGTTTTTAGGATAAGAATATTTTAAGGGAGAAAACACTACTCCTCCGAAACTGTTTGTGGATCCCTAAGAACAACTCGCAAACTGATGCACTTCGCAGAACCTGTCCATCACTAACTATATCTGCACAACATGGCGGTCACCGAGTTATGCTTCCTATTTTAGTTCTTCAGTCCGGTTTATTACTATGAGAATCTAGCAAATTATGGCTCCGCGGCTTCCTGGATGATAGTTATTCAACTATTATATTAGTTTTACCCTTTTACTGCAGCTTTTCTAGCTCCTTTCTACCTTTCTGAGCTGGAAGATCCGAGTCTGGCTGTTGTCAGCAAAATTTTCAGGCATGGAATGGGAATAATCGCGCTCTAATATCATAGCGTGGGTGAATCCTCCAATCAAAACAAAGCATTTTTGGCGGTGGGGCTTTGAAACGAACAAAATTTGGTAAAATCTGGATTAAACTAGATTTTAGAAGGACCTAGGTATCTAAAAGAGAGGTGAAGGGTGGTCCTGAAAATTCTGTCGAATTTTAGATTGGTTATTTGATCTGAAAAGTTCCGTCCAATAGTGGACCTATGTTTTCAGATCGCACTGACACCGTAAGAATTGTAATAATCCATTTACATATCCATATACAAGACTTATAACTAATTTAATATATAAATAAAGATATTGATTCCCAAAACTATAAATTCCTAATAAACTTTTTACAGTCTTCCATGTTAATTTGAAATAGAATAACAAACAATATTACGAATTATATGAACAGCCAGAAATTTTTTGTTAAACGTCAAGTACAGTCGGTGCAAAAAATTTCGGGCACCCTCCTATTAAAAACATCATCACATTAGACTGTAATGGCATATTACAAAATATTTAAATTCCAATCTGCGTCAAATGTTAGATATCATTGTGCACGTATAATCTGTTTATTATTAACTTACTGAATATCCACCACTAACTATCTCTACATTCATAAGAGTACATTCCATAGCTTTTACAAGGCCAGACATAATCACACATATCACTCTTAAGATATTTATTGCATTATACTTCCAAATTCCACAATAGAGTTTCCGTTACTAACAGTGCTCCAAACTAATCCTCACATAACATACTAACCTAATTTGAGATAGAGAGAGATTCCAATTCATGAGAAAACACAAGAGATTCTTAAATTCTATTCATCGTGATCTGATTGCGATCCAACATGAATCCTAGCAACCAATATTCAATGTAGAGGCATGTGCCAGTATTCCGTAATGTTGCATGTCCATAACCATGTAGCAACATTCCCAATATTCAGTTATTCATAATTTCGCAGTTCTACTTCTTAATTGGCCTGCAGAGTTATTAATTTCGTAACATTATATTATTGTTACTGATTTAGCGATATACACTACGTTTATGGCCACTGACAACAGGGTAAAGGAGAGCAGTTGTTCCCTGGATTTCCCAAAGGTGTCCAGTTCTTGGAAATTACATGTCAAAACATACTAATTTGCTCTCACATACCATAGCACTTAATATATTTATAGTAAATACTACAGTTTATTTATTGTAGTTAATAATGATATGTGCGTAGATAACACTGAAAAACGAAAATAATTTTGGGGGGAATATCTGAGTATCCAATACGCGTTCTAAGACAATCCCAGCGTGCTGATTTCAAATATGAAAACCATTTATCTCTATCACCCAAAGTTTCTGAGATATAGGGGTATCATCATCTATAAATCTTGAATATTGTATCAATGCAAATAACTCACAAACTAGTTTCACTAGAACACTAATTGCTACCTGCAGCGCATAAAAACTTGGCTTTACCTAAATATATATTGTAATTACGTCACATGTAACCTAAATATATTGTAACATTCTTTTAAAAGTATAATACACATATAATATACAAATACACACACATAATATAAATATAAAATACATACATTCTGAATGCCTTTTTTAGTTCATGGTTTGAATTTCTCAGGTTTAGACTTGCGCTTGTGCTGAGCATTTGGCATGTCCCATTGAAATGTCTAGTAGTAGTCAGCTAGCATCGCTGTACTCCATCGACCCTGGTAACGTGACTCCATCATAGAGATGTCCTGATGGAATCATGCTCCATGTTCATCGCTGACTGAACCCACGTTCTAGGGGGGGAAAACAAGGTATGAGTCGAGGAGATGAATTTTGAGAGACATGTTGCAATCAAGCTGTTTATACGCACTAATACACTTCTGCACTACA